>NW_025963797.1:600000-846795 GCF_023055435.1 Haliotis rufescens
GGTAATATGAAATGGCAAATCATGTTGTTGATAACTAACTTTTTAGCTTGATATTATAGATGAAATCATTTTCTAGTTATCAACAACGATTGTTACTAAAATAAGTTTGTTTTTGTTTTATACATACCGACCTAGAGTGTTTTTTGCAACAAGAACAACACTCAGTATTTTGATGTAGCAACCACTACGGGTGTAGTGCCGACAAACAGGAATCATAACAAGGCTTAAATTTGGGTTCGAATCCACAATCACCAGGTCTTTGCAGAGTCATGGGTCGTATTCCTCACAGGGTACCCCTGACAAAACACACTGTGTATATATAAATATATATCTCACATATTTTTCACGACCAACAATTGGCTTTGATTCTCTGTTTAAAACCCATGGCCCATAAAAGGTAATTTCCTCTTATTGACCAAACAAGTGGTTTGAAACACAATGTCGCTTGTTGTGAAGAAATGAAGGAAGTTATAACATCCTCACTTCCAAGCTTCACAGTAACAAGACACAGTCAGATGTTGTACACTGAGATCCTGGGGAGGTGGAGCTCGGCCACTAACAACAACAAGTATACTGCTATACTCATTACACCAACGTGTGTTTCTAACCAAGTGAGCATTCCGTGTTGTTTTTTTATAATTGGAAGTGGAGCTCGGCCGCTAACAACAGCAAGTATACTGCTATACTCATTACACCAACGTGTGTTTCTAACCAAGTGAGCATTCCGTGTTGTTTTGTTATAAGAAATATTGGAAATGGAACAAGCTTAGATGTATATAAACATTCTGTGATTAGTGGCAGAACTCTCACACGCACGTCTCACTGAACATCTATATGTATCTTATATTTATTGTATACGTTTTGTTTCAGGTGATATGGCACCGACGACAATTCTGAGCGTAGCGTGCATAATGGTTTACACTCGTGGTAAAGACATTATGAATATTTCCAATATGATAGATTTTATTATTTCAAGTTTCTCGATTTCTGACATGTTATTCATTTATATCTGTAACATGCGCTGTTCTATAGATAACATCACTTCTCCTTGTATCATGCTCAGCTGTAGTAATAAAACTGAGGATGTCATATCGTCAATCGCAAGGGCCAGTTTTAATTATTTAACATATTAAATCCACACATTGCATGCTTATAGTTTATTGGCTTTTTTGCAGAAAAAATGTTTTGGTAATATACATTTTTACCATCATTTTCAGCTGCCAAATGTAAAGGACACCAACACTGTTCAGACTGTGATAGCACCACAGGGTATTGCATCTCTGAATGTGATCCTGGATATCGCAACGAAAATTGTCGAAACAAGAAATGCAAACTGTCAATAAATGGCAATGATAATTGCACTGAGGGTTTTGTCCCGGGATACCAAGGCCTGGGGTGTAGTCGGCCATGTTACAACCCAGGAGATGTTTGTACGGCATGCCCAGGTGGGTGTGATGCAGGATATTGTCAGGTGGGCTCCTCCTGTGTGTCTGGGTGTGTGGACTCCTACTATGGGTCTGGCTGCAAGACATGTCACAGAGGATGTAAGACATGCAGCAGAATAACAGGAACATGCAGGCAGTGTCATCCTTCATTTCGTGGTCTGAAATGTGAACAGGAGACGAACACTACCAGAGGTTGTGAAGGTGGTTGTGTACCTGGACATATAGATAGAGACTGCAAACATTGTTCTGACAAATGTCTCAATAAGACCTGTCACCCTAAGAACGAACACTTTGATACACAATGTAATCCAGGATTTTATTGTGAACACTGCGACAAGACATGTGGTGTGTGTATTGATGGAGACTGTGATCAGATGTCAGGGATGTACTTCAGAGGGTGTAACAGGACCACACATGGATGTGAACCTTCCTGTAGAGCCAACTGCACTTTAGCTGAATGTGACATTGAGACATGTCCACAAGGTAATGCATTGTACGCAAGGTGAATATCTAACCAGATTTTCTTTCTAATATATAAAAAATAGAGGTGGGAGCAAGCTTCCCTTTACACATGCCAAATTTAGTTCAGGCACAAGGCTTTTGCTGTCCCTGTTCTGGGTTGATCTACATGAACGGACTGGAATCACCCATCTATGTTGTACTTGAGCAGGTTAGACTTGAGCGTATGAACCACTGATAACGTGTCTGCCCGAATTTAACACTTTCAGCAGCTGCAGTTGATGTCAACACAAAGTTAACAAAGGACATATTCAAAATGAGCATTTATTGGTTCTTGTTCTGTTTGTATGTAGATGAAGAGAAGAGTTATGAGCGGGATATCCATCAGTCCATCAACATGGGGCTGTTGACAGTGATGTGCCTCTTTGTGTTCTGCATCCTGATCACCGTTTGCGTCTGCTATTGCCGAATTATGGCCTCACAACGGTAGGGTTTCATTCTTTCATTCATTCATTCATTCATTTATTCATTCATTCATTCATTCATTCATTCATTCATTCATTCATTCATTCATTCATTCCACTTGACTAAGTGTAATTATTCAATAATATGGGAAGTCATTTAAACCGTCCATCCATATAAGTGTACGTAGTATAAACTTATCATTTGACATCAATATATGTGGCGTTTGGGCAGTTTGTAGAGAGATTCCAGGCGAGGAGGCAGTTGACTACCGAGATGAAGCAACCAGAGAGAGGCTAGCATCGATGTTTATAAGATCACAGCATACATACTGTGACGTAGACGAGAGTGACATGGGGCCAGTGATCGTCTTCCTGTAGATGTTGACAGGGACACAGAGTAGAGACTGTGGTGTAGACGAGAGTGACATGGGGCCAGTGATAGTCTTCCTGTATATGTTGACAGGGACACAGAGTAGACACTGTGGTATAGACGAGAGTGACATGGGGCCAGTGATAGTCTTCCTGTAGATGTTGACAGGGACACAGAGTAGAGACTGTGATGTGGACGAGAATGCAAGGGGCCAGTGATTGTCCTGTAGATCTTTACAGGGACACAGAGTAGACACTGTGATATAGACGAGAGTGACATGGGGCCAATGATTGTCTTGCTGTAGATGTTGACAGGGACACATAGTAGAGACTGTGATGTAGACGAGAGTGACATTGGGCCAGTGATTGTCGTCCTGTAGATGTTGACAGGGACACAGAGTAGAGACTGTGATGTGGACGAGAGTGACATGGGGCCAGTGATAGTCTTCCTGTAGATGTTGACAGGGACACAGAGTAGAGACTGTGACGTAGACGAGAGCGACATGGGGCCAGTGATTGTCTTCCTGTAGATGTTGACAGGGACACAGAGTAGAGACTGTGATGAAGACGAGAGTGACATTGGGCCAGTGATTGTCGTCCTGTAGATGTTGACAGGGACACAGAGTAGAGAGTGTGATGTAGACGAGAGTGACATGGGGCCAGTGATCGTCATTCTGTAGATGTTGACAGGGACACAGAGTAGAGACTGTGATGTAGACGAGAGTGACATGGGGCCGGTGATCGTCATTCTGTACATGTTGACAGGGACACAGAGTAGAGACTGTGATGTAAATGAGAGCGACATGGGGCCAGTGATTGTCTTCCTGTAGATGTTGACAGGGACACAGAGTAGAGACTGTGATGTAGACGAGAGTGACATGGGGTCGGCTATTGTCTTCCTGTATATGTTTACAGGGACACAGAGTAGACACTGTGATGTAGACGAGAGTGACATGGGGCCAGTGATTGTCTTCCTGTAGATGTTGACAGGGACACAGAATAGAGACTGTGATGGAGACGGGAGTGACATGGGGCCAGTGATTGTCTTCCTGTAGATGTTAAAAGAGACACAGAGTAGAGACTGTGATGTAGACGAGAGTGACATTGGGCCAGTGATCGTCTTCCTTCAGATCTTGACAGGGACACAGAGTAGAGACACTGGCGTAGACAAGAGTGACATGGGGCCAGTGATCGTCCTCCTGTAGATGTTGACAGGGACACAGAGTAGACACTGTGGCGTAGACGAGAATGACATGGGGTCAGTGATTGTCTTCCTGTAGATCTTGACAGGGACACAACTTAGTCGCTGGGGTGTAGACGAGAGTGACATGGGGGCAGTGATAGCCTCCATGTAAACGTGAGGTGAGGTGAGATGGAATCGGGTTTGACATCGCGTTCAAGGTTATTGCAGTTATTTCGCGATGGGAAAGCAAATGTGTGCGTGTGCTTGCTTGAAGATGTTTGTAATAGACCAGACCAACGTAGTCCTTGTTGTAGCCCCTGTACGCCAAGCGGCGGCAAAGGAAACTGCAAGTGGGCGGTCAATCTCCGGGCAGACGCTATAACCACCAGACCATAAAAACGGCTCTCCCTGTATAGGTTGGTGAGGACACAGCACAGGAACTACAGTGTAGACTAAAGTGTACACAAGACACGTGACATGGAGCCAAGTGACAGTCTTCCTGTAGAAGTTAATAAGGACACAGCAGAAGCAATATGCGGAAACCACGTGACATGGAGCCAGTGACAGTTCTCTAGTACAGGCGCCTCCCCAAGGATAATGATATTTGTCACTGCCAGTCTTATTTCATATATTTTAAACGGTTTTCTCCACTTTAATTTCACTATCAACTCAACCGTCATCATATCATATTATTTTATTTTCATGACTCTGCGTTTGCTTCTAGAAATAAAACACAATTCACAAACAAGTATTGTTTTCGTTTCCATGACAACAGAAATGCATGTTAACACACATTACATGAATCTATAGCTGACGAATGTTCTCACCGTCTCTGTTATTCTTTGAACATATTACAGTTGAATATCATTCCTCTTCTTTCACTGCATTAATTAGGAATGAAAAACCGCGACAGAAACTATTGTTGATGTAAAGAGAGATTTTCAGCTGTCCGGGTCATACTTGAGAGTACGTTTCGTAATGTTATAAATAGAGTGAAGAAATCTATAACTGTTGTCACTGCAACAATCAGGAATAACAACCAATGATAGACAATACATTTGCTGCACGTAGAGTTGACAGTTTACAAGGTTGCATTAGAAATAGATGTGCAGTGTCATATGTACATGTAAAGTAAACTGTTCTAACATAAAACAAACGTAATTTGTTCTTCGACAGATAAAAATACAACAAATGCATATAATAGTCTGGACACACACACTCTAAATAGTCATCAACCCATTCTCAAATGTAATATTATGTTTCATGGGTGCAATCGGAATATTTATATCCAAGTAGCATGTCGTGTTTGCATATAAAGGTACACTGTATGAAATGTGTGTGTTAAAGTGTCAGACACAAATGTGTAAGTAGTGAAAGACATGAGGCATGATATATTATGTAGTTGTGCATCGGGAATAGTGTTACATACACCAATATATATGTAGTGAGAGACATGAGGCATGATATATTATGTAGTTGTACATCGGGAATTGTGTTACATACACCAATCTGTATGTAGTGAGAGACATGAGGCATGATATATTATGTAGTTGTACATCGGGAATAGTGTTGCATACACCAATCTGTATGTAGTGAGAGACATGAGCCACGATATATTATCTAGTCGTCCACCGGAATAGTGTCACATACACCAATCTGTATGTAGTGAGCGATATGAGTCATGATATATTATGTAGTTGTGCATCGGGAATTGTGTTACATGCATTGTGTTTGGGGACCTGTAAAATAATAAACAATCATTCAACAACACAATATAAACACGGGCTATAAGACCGCCAGGAACCTTGTTAGGCCACCTTACCAGGATCCGTCGGGACTTACGATACTTCTGCTGCCTGCACGGTTCCCCATGCGGGGTTTTCACCATCCCTTCAGCTGCTGGCGATTATACACAAGTTTAGCGAACAATTAAAATTTACAAATGGTAGTGCGATTAAAACTATGGTACGAATAACCTGCTTTGAAGGACATGGTCTTCCCCCTCGGGGGGCACAACGATTTTACAGCACAACCCCTGTCAAGGGCAAAGCCATTAACAATAATAATCTCAGTTAATAATTATTCACTATCAATATATGAGAAAGACCTATGAACATCAAAATTTATCAATAAGTTATATCTTTTTCGAAAAACGATAATTAAATGAGAACTCATATTGTGAAAAAAACATCCTTTATCGATGAAACTTTGACATCTTTATCCCCTGTGGTGGAAAAATCAACGCAATCAAAAAGTGCATGCCTGATCGTAAATATCATGAGGAAAACCCTCATTGGGTCGCTAAGTCAGTGCGTCTGTATCGAGGAAGTAGCATTTGATGCAATCGTCAGTTATATCAGTTTGAGTTGCGATTGTTTGCTTCTTAGTTCATGGCATTTGTCACCATGCAGGAAGAAATAGTGGCTGTATTTTGTTACAGGTGATTGGTTAGATGAATGTTAAGACATATTTTAATACATTATGCTGTCTTTATTCAACATAACATTGCCTTGCACATACCAATGCATGCTGACGTGTAAATAAAACAGGAACTTGAAATTTCATTTATTTGGATTTGGTTTCACAACTCGGTAACCCCCGTCTTTCCCGAGAGAAGGTTGACGACACTGCATGTGATGTTGGTTGTATTCGTTTCCATAGCAACGATAGCGTCATTAGCAGCACACTCGCTCTACAGTCGTCAACATCTATCATTCATCTTGTAATCCTCTGCCATGGATACTTACTCAAATGTATTGGACATAGTAGTTGTGTTATTCATGCAACAAAACACATGCATGATATAGAACCTTAGTTATTCATTTCGTTTTATTCCGGCCTCCCTGCAGACGTTTGTTTCTTCTCAGAAACCATCAGCCCGTATTGAAGATGCTAGCAATGGGTGGTTCCCACAATAGTGTCTGGATTTTAATACAATTATTATACTCCTTTATGTATACTGTTACGACAAAGTTTGATGCAATCTATACAGCCCTCCCTTCTGTCCTTGCGAAATAATTTTACCTTTACAAGGAAAGTTTTTTTTGGTTTGTGTCTTTGTGTCGATTTATTCCGGCCTCCCTGCAAACGTTCGTTCCTTCTCAGTAACCTTCAGCCCGTATTGAGTGAGTGAGTGAGTGAGTGAGTTAGTGTTTTACGTCACATCGGCAATATTTCAGCCATATCGTTACAGGAAGTTATTTTTTTTAATACATATATCATCGACGGACAGTGAAATTACTAGAGTATCACAGATTTTTATTTTTAACTAGCATACAAACATAAAAAGATATCACTTTAAGTAAAGGTGCAATATTTAAATGGGTTATAGATCGCCAGCAGTTGAAGGTTGCTAGGGGGAGCCCGTATTGAAGATGCTAGCAGTTGGTGGTTCCCGCAATAGTGTCTGGACTTCAATACAATTATAGTACTCCTTTATGTATACTGTTACAAAAGGTTGATGCAATCCACACAGCCCTGCCTTCTTTCGTTGTGAAATTATTTTACCTTTACACGGAAAGTTGTTTGTGTCTTTGTGTCTTATTTAACGCCGTACTCAGCAAGATTCCATCTGTATCACCGAGGACTGTGAATAATCGATTATCGACCAGTAACATCCAGTTATTAACATCATCAGCATTGATCTACGGAATTTAGATTCACTGACACGCATCAACGAAGTCAGCGAGCCTGACAACTCCATCTCTAACGACAAGCTTGTGTACCAGGAAGTAGCGATGTTCAGTTACAAAGCCTGTGTTGCAAGATTTACAACGCTTCAGTTGTGTACGTCACATACACCAGAAAATCAATCGGGAGATGGTTACAGTACAGTGGAATGTCATCAGGTGTTCATATACGTGCAGACTGATTCTAATTTTGCTTGAATCACAGCGCATCTGCTTGACATGGGAGCAAAGCCTTTAGTTAGTGTATGTGTTTGTTGTTTAACGCCTTTAGTAGTATTTTAATACTCAAGTTGAAACATACCATTATGGATTATGATACTACTTACAATCAGTTCCTACTCTCTGACGTATAACAACTAGATAAACTTGGATACATTTTACAAAGTTGATATTTGCAAGCCGTGCATTGGATCTTTTAATCAAACTGGGTTTTTTTAAACTTGTAACTACTGATTTGTTAGCGTATATACCACCTCGTTATAACGAGAAAATGTAAATGTACCCATGTCTGATTCAATTTGATATTCAACATGAATTTAGAAACGACCAATTAAATATGTTGTTACATGAATCTGTCGTATAAATGTTCACACTTGATGTGTGTACGATATTAAGTCGCTAAACCCAACCCTTCCCCGTCTACTGCAATTATAGGTACATAACTTATTATCAGTGTTTTAATAGTGTTGTAATCTTTGTTTTACACACATAAGAACACATAATGTAGACACGGTTGTGTTTAGTGGCTTCATCTTGTGGTCAGAGATTCACACACAGAAGTGTTCCGTCACAGCAGGAATCTGATATCACCAGATTTGTGAGTCACCAAGTTTCTTCTTCCCAACCCGACGACAGATCACACACACTACGTGAAAGAGGACATCCTTACCATATGCAAATTGGGGGTTTTAGCGTGTATGTGAACTGAGCAAGTGAACTGATTTTATATACATATATTCTCTTCGGTAAACTTGAAAATATTTCACTCAGGATAAGCTTAATTCAAGCTTGTGTAACCATCTGTCAATATGTTGGGACTACTTTGCACATTAAGTTAATGACACTAGAACCTATATGCATAGCTGTGAATGGCTTTGACTCTCGGAACATGATGTTGTCGATCAAGCAGAAATGTTGAATGTCATCCCTCAACCATATCACATTACATTCCAGGAAGTCAAATAGCTACGTCGAACCTGAGAGACTGATGGAAACAAAATTAACAAATTAAATGACTGTATTGTATTGTATTGCTTGTTGTTTAACGTCACGCTCAGCAATATATCAGCTGTATGACTGCGGTCAGTAAATACTCGAGCCTAGACCAGACAATCCAGTGACTGACATCATTAGCATCCATTCAGGCAATTGACATGCATCAAACAAGTCACCTAAGCCATCAATCAGCCTGACCACTCCGATCACGTAAGTCGCCTCTTACGACAAGCACAGTCGCTTTTTACGCCAAGCACTGGTTGCTGAAGACCTATTCTGACCCCTTCATGGGACTAAATGACCAGGAAATAGACAAGACATGACAGTGTTGCCGATTCATCTCTGAGGTGTAAATAGCAATCGTCAACGCCAGAGAATATCCAGTTTTGATAATATGCCGATACATATTCCATTGGGTGTAAAAGGCAAAATAGTAATGACTCTCACTTGAATGGATCACTGAAAATCAGGAATGGCACCATGGTGTTTGTTGCATGTTCATTTGAAGAAAACGCACTAAACAGGTTTGATTATAGTAAAACGTTTATCATTTTAGAATTATACATTTAACTAAACTGAAAATAAGGAAGAACTTTTTTTAATATGAGAGAAACACATGCCACATGCCACGTTCCACATATCACGCTACAATGTCAGACATCACACGACACTTATATGCCAAATGCCATAACACAATGCACAGATAACATTTCAAATACCATATAACAGATATTACATGCCACATGCCACATTTCACATATCATATATCAGATGCCACATTTCCCATGCAACAATTTCATATATCACATATCAGATGCCACATTTCACATATCACAAATAATATTTCACATATTACATGTTACACGCCACATTTCACATGCCGCCACAATTTTATATATCACAAATCAGGTGCCACATTTCACATCACATATCACATTTCAGATGCCGCCACAATTTCATAGATCACATATCAGATGCAACATTTCACATATCACATATCACATTTCACATATTACATGTCACACGCAACATTTTACATGCCACAATTTCATATATCACATATCAGATGCCACATTTCACATGTCAAGCACCACAGGCCACATTTCACATACCACATAGAACATGCCACATGACAAATATCACATTTTACATTTGACATGCCATATATCACATGCAACAGTTCACATTCCACATTTACATATCACATTCCACATTTCAAAGACCAGATATCACATGCCATATTTCACACATCACAAATCACATGCCACATTTCAAATAACATAATTCACATTCCACATATCACATATCGCTTGTCACATTTTAAATACCGGATATCACATGCCACATTTCAAGCATCTCATGCCGCATGAAGGACGCATTATTCATATCACATATAACATGCTTCATTTCAAATACAACATGTCACCTGCCACATTTCACATATCTCATATCACATATCACATGCCACATCTCAAATACCAGACACCACATGCCGTATTTCACATATCACATATCACATGCCACATTTCACATATCACATATCACATATCACATGCCACATTTCAAATACCAAATACCTCATGACACGACAAATATCACATATGACGCATCTTATACGACATGCCGCATGACATAGATCACATGCCACATACAATCACACAACACAGATGTCACATATCATATGACACGTGACACATATCACATATGGCACATCTCATACCGCATGCCGCATGACATAGATCACATGCCACATACAACCACACAACACAGATGTCACATATCATATGACACGTGACACATATCACATATGGCACATCTCATACCGCATGCCGCATGACATAGATCACATGCCACATACAATCACACAACACAGATGTCACATATCATATGACACGTGACACATATCACATATGGCACATCTCATACCGCATGCCGCATGACATAGATCACATGCCACATACAATCACACAACACAGATGTCACATATCATATGACACGTGACACATATCACATATGGCACATCTCATTCCACATGCCACATGACATAGATCACATGCCACATATACAGTCTCACAACAGACTCGGCTATGTACAGATCACCGTCATGTAGGTGCAATATTGACGGGCGTGACGTTTAACAGCCAACACATGATATACTTTATTTGATATTTTGGCCGTGCACTAACATTGTTCCTTAATGATGAATCTGAGTGGTTAGTAAACCTTTAAAAACAAACACGGCCATGTCGATCGCATGGGTTTATTCAAATGCAGTTGCTTTTTCAACAAAAACGTTTGGTAAGATTTCCTTGTAAATAAGGAATGAAAAAGTGAATCCAACTAATTCGTTGACTAGTTTCATAAATAAGCTCTGGCAACGAACACACTACGCTGTCTGTTTTCTCCCATCCAAGGGCTATCCGGGATTCAAGTAAGTAGCATTACATACAGCTGTGTCTTATTCCCATTGTGTGGCAGGAACATGTTTGTTATCTTAGCTAACAAAATAATGCAATGTTTATTGTATAAATTCATGATCACATATTTTTCCTCAGAACAAGTATGATCGAGTTCATTGTGCTGTGCTTGATGTCTCTTGTTTCCGCACAAGGTGAGAATGACGGGGGATAGTTCACCTTAATAAACCTACAGTAGGCGTTGATGTAATGTTGGTAGGATGTATCACACATGAACAGTGACGGCAATATGAGTCAGTCGTTTCCGTTTTACTATTATGTGTGTCTCTATCAAAACAAGACAAGTTTGACGTTTGATGTTTTAGAGCTTAATGTAGAGGTGTAATGCACAGGTAGACGTATCTTATTCATTATGTAATATACTTGAATGTATCGTGCATACTAACATAAGTGTTTAAATTCAATTCTCAGCGATGAATACAAGTTCCGTTTCTCCTGCCCCACCATGCAAGGACAACCAACGTTGTTCACAGTGTGACAGCACGACGGGATATTGCCTCGAGTGTACTGCTGGGTATTTTGATACGAGATGCAGTTCTGTTTGCAATAAGAATTGTTTGAAAAGGAAATGCACACTTTCAAGCAACGGCAATGGCAACTGTACTGTCGGTTGCGTATCTGGATACCTAGGTACAGCCTGCGAAATAACATGTGACAATCCAGGAGGTAACTGTACAGCATGTCCAGGTGGGTGTGATGGAGGATATTGTCAGCTGGGCTCCTCATGTGTGTCTGGATGTGTAGACTCCTACTATGGGGCTGGATGTAAGACGTGTTCAAGTAGGTGCAAGTCCTGAAACAGGACGGCAGGAGAATGTACTGAGTGTCACGCTCCATATGTTGGTCCGAAGTGCGAATGTCCACCCTGCAATGGAACATATGAAGATTGTGAAATGGGTGGCTGTAAACAAGCATCGTGTGAGTATGTCTGTAACCGATACTCTGTTCTAAGCTTTGATATAAATGTAGGTAAACGTTCTTGATAACCCATCACCTATGAAGGATCCTTGAAAAGTATTCATTACATCCAAGATGGTCCTCCTTATGTAGCTCTAAACATGTAAGATGTGAGGTGAGGTGAGGTGAAATGGGGTTTAACGTCGCGTCCAAGATTATTGCACTTATAAAGCGACGTGTATGCACGTGTGTGTGAGTGTGGCTGCTTGTACTAGACCGGACTGGTGCCAATTCATAGTGCTAGCTCACGGAGATACCATGCCGCAGTTTAACATGAATATCCCACTCAGACACAATATACTGACTCCGAGCCGACCAGTCCTTGTGTTAGCCCCTTAATGCCGAGCGCCAGACAGGGTAACAGCAAGTACCATCTTTTAACGTCTTTTTGTATGACGCGGCTGGGGACGCTCTACCACTAGACCACGGAGGCGGTAAACATGTAAGACACGTGGCTACCTGGGATTGTATGCATGGTTGTATACCTGGATGTTACGGTAAAACTACTACCATACTCGTGTAGTCTATCTGAATGTTGTTTCTCATCAGATGACAGGAACGTGTACAAGGACACTACGTAGGCGTACATTTCCCTCATACAGACACCTTGCTAATAGATGAATGTTGTGAAGACACTAAATCCTCAGTTTCTAATATCACACTTGTAAAACTGCTTAACTCAGTTACTTCCTCAATACAGTACATCACTATGCATGTATCCCCGGACACGTATGCTGGAAGGAAGGACGCCTAAATGGATCGGGATGTCAGTCTCGAAAGCCAGTCTGTCATGGTTCACAGAGAGTTGCACATAATACATCACTGGACTGCTTAGCCCAGACTTGATTGCGTGCAGGCCGTCGTTTTAGAACGGGAGCATTGCTTAGTGCGACGTTAAAAAACACACCACACAGACACATTATCTGCATGCATGCCACGCACATGTGTAATGCACCTTAATATTTTACAATGTATACTTGTTCCTGGCGCTGTATGACTATGTTCTTTATTAAGGTGAACCTGATATATTCGCTATTTATTTGCTCAAGGACATGAAACAAGAGCTGATCTAGTGTGCATGACACTAATGACTAGTTCATTAAACATGTTTAAATATTTAGTAGCTCGTCTTTTTGCCAGATGAGAATGACGATCAGAAGACAGGCAGTGTGCTGACTTGGCTGTTGGCATCACTGCTACTCCCTGTATCGGGCATCTTGCTGACACTCTGTCTCTGTTACTGCAAGCGTTTCCCCAAACAAAGGTGAGTTTGTCGCAGTGTTATGGTAACAGTCACTACATGACCCCTGTAGTGTGTAGTATGTTTATTGTACTTGGGGCTAAACAATTGACTCATGCTTCAAACCATACTTACTATTCACACCACTATGACTTATTTTTGAGTTTTGTCATGATATGTTAGCAATTCATACCAGTCAAAACTTCATTTTTCCACTTATCAAATCAACGTAATTTAGTTAAAATGTTCAATGGAGGAAATTGTTATCATACCAATAGAAGACAGTTAACTCCCCGACAGGTTATTATTGTGCAATATTCACTTGTGGTTAATGTTTGTTTGTTTGTTGTTTAATGCCGAAGTCAGAAGTATTCCAGCTATATGACGGCGGTCTGTAAATAACCGAGCCTGGACCAGAAAAAGCCAGTGATTAATATCATGAGCATCGATTCATGCAATTTGGATCAATGACATGCATCAACCAAGTCCGCGAGCCTGGCCACCCGATCCCGTTAGTCGCCTCTTATGACAAGCATAGTCGCCTTTTATGGCATAATGGGTTGCTGAAGACCTATTCTACCCCGAATGTTCACGGGTCTCTGGTGACTAAACGATAATAGGTAATGTACGCATGAGAAAATGCAGTATATGCACAAAGATCCTAAACACATACATATCTCTGTGTTGCAGGGAACAGGAGGAGCACCAGGATCAGATGCATCAAGATGAGGTGGAGTATCTGCAGTACTTACCTACAGTACAGGGAGATACACTTAATACTAACCGTCATTCGAATCATGCCTATTATGACGTTATCGATGGCGAGAAGGGTCCCGCCATTGTGTTCCTGTGACCGCTGATTATATGTTCCCTCGTTTATGTTGTATGACTTATCTATACACAACTGTTCACTGTCTATTGAGCTATCAATTCCCTATTTTGTCAAGCGTCAGGTCGCGCTAGTTGTTGATGGCGTTGCTTTGTCGGTTTTATCAGTGGTGATCTTCTGTTTGTTATTCCGCCTTCATTTAGCTGACCCTGTTCCCAAAGTATACAGCACTATACTACAACATTAACGTTAAAAACACGTGAAGTATATATGGTGAGCTTCAGATCGATCATGATGCCATGAACATTGATGCCACTACCCTATACAGTATACGTCTTTACTACCAGCTGTTAATACGTGTGTCTATTAGCAATGTGTATATGGTGAGCTTCACATCGATCATAATGCCATGAACGTTGATGCCACTACCCTATACAGTATACGTACACGTCTATACCAGCTGATAATGCATGTGTCTATTAGCAATGGTGATATGAATCCAAAGTTGTTGTTATCATCTAACGTGTATAGAATACTATTTGTATTGTGTTAACAAGTGTCTCAGTCACGAAAGACGAGACGTAAACTTCGGGTCGTGTCGCTTCGGGTCAATGTTGTGTGTGTTTGTATTAATGTGCCATAAATTTGCAAGTAGTGCACACTAATTCTTAATTTTCATGAAAGATTGAAAAAGATCAGGTGTGATATACTTGTACATTATAGTAATAAACATTCTACACTGTACACACGCTTCTGTTTGTTATTATTTATCTATAAACTGTGGTAAAAAACAATTGTGCATCCATTAAATCACCACAACTTATGCAATTGCTGTGTGGTACCTCTATTTACTTGCTATGAAGGGTGATGTCACTAACAAAGTAGCTTAAGAATATAATACACTCCAATGTATTATAGGCCTATACGGGTAGGGAGTTCATTCTGGAAACAAACATGAGAACTATTCGGCACAGTCTTCAACGATGTTCCTAATAGTGTAATACATTGCACATGGTGTACACACATTGAAACAACAGTGTCTGGATGCAGGTTTATTCTCGCATATATTCGTGTATAATGTTACAAAAATGGTTGATGCGAGTTTGGACCAGAGTATCCAGTGGTTGACATCATGAACATCGGTATATCGGTAACGATGACATGCATCCACCAAGTCATGGAGCATGATAATTCCATCTCGTTAGTCGCCTCCTCCGACAAGCATGGGTTCTTGAGACCAGTTCGAACACTTATCTTTACGAGTTGCTTTGACAATGAGCAATTAGATTGTGTTTGATTTGTTTTTGTTGTTGTTTAAGGCACACTCAGCTGTATTCAAGCTATATTGCGACGGTTTGTAAATCATCGAGTGTGGAGCAGACAATCCAGTGATTGACAACATGAGCATCGATATACGTAATTGGGATACGATGACATTCATCAACCAAGTCTGCGCGTCTGACCACCCGATCCCGTTTCGCCTTTTTACGGCAAGCATGGGTTGCTGAAGACTTATTCTTATCCGGAGCAATTAGATATCCTTCAATTGTCTTTCATTATAACAATGTATATACTATATTTCCATCGTCCATCTGGGCAATTTTTAACGTTTTAAAAACTCAACAATATAAAATACGTTAACGTGCACAAGGGAGGCACAACGAACATATTTGTAGATTTGAAACCATAACACAATAGGGGCGAACAATGCCTGTTTTGTTCTACTGCGAGTTTAATTTAATCATTTGTTGAAGAAACACAACACACAGTTCATCCGGTACAAATGCACAATAGTGTCATTAATCATCAACCCAACAACACCATACATTTAAATGGCCCGGGTTAGAATGTATCAGACCCAGGCGTCTAGTTTGCATAACCCCTAATGTTTCACCTGGTAAAACAGTGGACACGTAAATCCTAACCTGCTCAGTCAGAAACATATATATTTAGTCACAATACTGCTTCTGTTAATAACGAGTGATGTCACTAGAACTGTTCCTGTCCGAGTTGCATTGTTGCTGAAGGTTGGCGTCACCGAGCACGGCGGGTGTAAAACAATAGGACAATGGAAAGCCCGTATCTCAACGTTGCGAGACTTAACAGATACACTCTGCTTGACCTTCTGCCTTGTGTACAATAGATACAGGCAGTGACACAGCAGGTCACCTTGAGATGTCCAGACAAGTGGAATGCTGACAACGTGTGTACACTAGATACAGGCAGTGACACAGCAGGTCACCTTGAGCTGTCCAGACAAGCGGAATGTTGACAACGAAGCTGCATACGGAGATCGCCTGCAACACGTGGTACTTGCGTTATCGTCGTTGTGGTAAATGAATACAACAGCTACTGCTTCAGACATACCCTAAAAACACACGCGCATACTATACCCGGTCCCATAGAGTGAGTGTGTGAGTAGGGTTTTACGCCGCTTTTAGCAAAATTCCAACAATATCACGTCGGGGGACACAAAACATGGGCTTCACACAATCTATCCATGTCGGAAATCGAACCCGGGTCTTCGGCGTGACGAGCGAACGCTTTAACCAATAGGCTTCTTAACCGCCCCCGGCCCTATAGTTATGGAAGTTGCAGTGATAAGATAAAATAGATGCCCAGTTTCTTGTCATGCCTCGTGTACATCAGAACACCTTTAAATGTCCACTGACATGTTTGAAAAACGGAATTATTGGTTGTTTTGAGTGTCGTATATTGTAAGTGGCGTGTTCGGCACACTCATTGTTACTGAGGCAGAGGTCGAATTGAATAAAAGCGATACGGATATAATTGCAAAACTGGTTGTAAATAACGCCCACTTTACGTGCTGTATTAACAGCCCTTCAGCAAACCGCTTGTGATACACATGTTTACGTGCTAGGTTGTATCAAGGCGCCATGAATAAAACATTGTCCTTCCCTATCAGAGCGGAAAACCCAGCCACCCTGTACTTGTTGGGGCACACTGACATGGTGACTTGAATCATTCATGTAACTTTGCACCACAGAATATTACATGATGTGTATTTGTCGACTGAGGAATCTGGAGCTACAGCAGTCAACCGTTTCTTCCCAGGTACAGCTAATTGCGGCGACTTATGTAAGGTCGTTATTTGTTAACCATCACAATGCGACCCCTGTAACATGTATTTGTATGATGCGTTATTTGTTTATTGACATCTAAAGAAGCATTAACATTATTAAATATACAAATCTCCAGAAACCATTCAAAACTTTACTTGTCCTTGTATCATTTATCGATCGATTATCATGTGTGGCATCAAAGTAGAGGAAGTGATATTGCCGACATCCCTGTATAATATGCCAACCCGGTGTACGTACGAAGCTAGCAAACAGCTGCGTTTGCGCAAATTAAGCAGTAATTGGGTTTGGATGGCAAGTATAATCACAGGATTGGTTGTTTGGTTGGTTGTTTAACGCCGCCCTATGCAATAGTCCAGCTATACAACGGCAGTCAGGTCTTGACCAGACAATCCAGTGATTGATATCATGAGCATCGATCCGCGCAATTGAGATCGAAGACATGCATCAACCAATCGGCGAGCCTGACCACCGATCCCGTTAGTCGCCTCTTACGACAAGCATAGTCGCCTTTTACGGCAAGCATGTGTTGCTGAAGACCTATTCTACCCCGGATCGTCACGGGTCACGAATGGTATGTACAGTTTAAGGGTATAGTCTGGGGCAACGAGCTTCTATCGCACGACAAGGCTGTATGGAAGCCTTTCTGTACAAGATCAACAATATACGCCCAACGAACACATCCAGGAAAACCCAAGGTTCGATCGCAAACTCTGCACAATATTGAGTCATGAAACATCAGTAATACTGCACCTATTCACTGAACTACAGTCACAGCATTCCAGGTGATTCCGGGTAGGAAAAAAGGTACCCAGCAACCTTTTCACAAAAGGCGATTAACGGAATCGGGTAGTTAGGTTCGCTGACTTTGTTGATCTTAATATTCCGTAGATGATCATGATTTCAGTCTCTAAAATGTCTGGTCCAGACTCGATTATTTACTGGCTGCCGTCATTCACCTGGAATATTGTTTAGTGTGTCGGTAAATAACACACAAACAGAACTGTCACAGCCGACCTTTCACATCTCGACATTCTCTCTTAGCTATCAACGAACAGCTAAAAGCACTTGTTATCTGGGGCATGTGAAGTGACATTAACGACACTGGTGCAGGGAAATGTGACCTGACTCTGTATATCTGTCAGGCTCCAATTACTGTGTGCAAGGTCGCTCGCTGACATATTACTACGTGATCAAGCCGGGCGTGTCATGTCATTTCTCGGAAATATGTACAAGGCCCTAAAGGGGCGCAAGGTAGTTGACATGTTTCCCTAATAAAAGAAAACAGAAAAACACAAACAAATTATTCATGTTTCTATAGTCATATTCATACATATTAACTTAGTTCACGCTATTGGTCAACTAGTTCTGATAAATAGACACATTATTCCCTGATTGACCCATACTAGTTCCCCTACACATAGTAGACCCACCCCTGTTGCATTCCCGAGGAGTGAGGCTTGACAAGCCTGACTGACCTGGTTGGGATTGATTGATTGATCTTTAAAACTGTTATACATACATGGCTGTGTGTTTTATGTACATGTAAGAAGTTTAAACCTGTTATACAGACATGGCTGTGTGTTTTGTGTACATGTAAGAAGTTTAAAACTGTTGTACAGACATGGCTGTGTGTTTTGTGAACATGTAAGAAGTTTGAAACGTGGTGGATCCGGGAGATTCCAAGAGTGGGATACCAGCGGGGACGACGGATTGAGCTGGTGTTTGGCGGGTACAACGTGTAGAGGTTAATGCAGTTTGTGGGTGGTTGTTTCGTGTTTGAATGAAGTGGGTAGGGAAAAGAGGGTTAGTGGGTAGCGGCTTAATCAGGGTATGAAAACGTTGAAACAGGAGAGGACGTCCGCAATTAATAGAGATGCATCAAATGCATTCAGACACAGTTGAACGTGTTCTACGTGAATGCCCACGATGATATGATGGAGTGTCTTCATTCTGGTCCAAATATCTGTGATAACCAGACTGTATGATATGTTCAACTTCCAAAGTGACTCACAACGCAAATCTCTCCTCTTCCCTGTTAACTTATAACATGTTTTGTACTCTCCTATCGAGGAATAAAAGCATATGGAGTAAATTACGGTTATAACGAACTCAAAGGGACCACTGAAGTTCGTTTTTACTGTAGTTTACTGTATGTGTCATCTGAAGGAATAGTGAGTGAGTGAGTTAGTTGGGTTTAACGCTGCTTTAAACGGTGTTCCAGTTATATCGTGGCGTGTCAGCTTAATGTGGGCGGAAAGCCCAGTGAAACCCATTAGCACGGGTATGGTGCTGACAAGCCTAGAAGCATAATCTGGGCGAACCGGGATTCAAACCAACAATCATAGGTTTCTGGCGTGCCCATGGGACGCAACTCTACACAACGAATCTCGGCGCCTTAGAGGCCTGGGCCACCCGTGGCCCCCTATGGAGGAATAATAGCATATACATGTCACCTGAAGGACAACGACTTTAAAGTGAACAGCACGGCTTAATCGTGCGGGCTGCATGAAATAGATGTTTCCTCGCACTACAGTTGACAAGTAGTCACGTCTCAATGTTGTTCATCTTAATAAATAAAAAAATCGAAGCGTGAACATGATTTTGTAACGAAATCATTACATATTCTCTGTTCCACGTGATCTGGCTAGGAGCCGAACTAGAGCATGCTGGGACATATCTCACGACACCAGGACACAGTAGTATGGAGGAAAGACCTGGGACATCACGGTGAAAGATTAAAGGATATATTTCAGCATCACAGTGGTAAGTAAAATCTGCATTTACTATAATGAACCACACAAGCGATATTTCATCTCTATTCACCTTCTGAAACAGGGATGAGAAGCACAAACACCGGAATGCACTGATTAATATTTACATTCCGAGACGTGGGAAGGATAAATATAGCCTCATAGGTTATGTTTTTTGTTTACAGTAATGTTATGTTATTCACAGACACACCCGGCACGCAACGTAATATCCATATTTCACATGGTTCTTGGGTATCAGTATTATCGATCGTCATGTCCAACACAAGACATGTTTGTGTACTGCATTTCACTTCCGTCTTAAAGGTGTGTTGTACATTCGGTTTGGTGCACATTATGTATGTGTTTTTTTTTGTCTATGACTCACAGACAGAAACCTGACACCCAACCTTACTATAAATAATTCACATAAGGAATTTATACCTGTCACAGATCGAAGTTCAGGTCACGCTGCCCTTCATCGTCGCTGTAGTTGTGTACTGCGTTCCACGTCCACGTTCAGTGTGTATTGCTCATTCGGGTGGCACAGTTCAGTCTCGAACGTGCATTTGGACCTGGAAATTATATTTCGACATATATTATATGACATTATGTGATCAATAGGAACAGATGTTGCTGTCTTGCAGACAAACATGTGTCCTCTAGACAAAAACAAATACACAACTCGCATACCAGACTTCTTACTACAACTTAGTTGATGCTTGAGTACAAGGGGGCACGGGTGGCCCAGTCGGCTAAGGCGCCGCGATTCGCTGTGCAGAGTTGCGGCCCATGGGTACGCCAGGAACTTTTACATAAGGTCGTTATACCCCTTATTATACTGTGGGACGGGTGGCCCTGTCGTCAAAGGCGCCACAATTCGTTGTGTGGAGTTGCCTCCCTTGGGAACACCAGGAACCTATGATTGTGGATACCAATCCCGATGTGCAACGTGGATGTTTCTAGGTTTCCAAGCACCAAACGTATGCTCGTCGGCTTCATCAACGAAGTTCGTATACACGTCGGACACATCAAGCTGACACACAGTGATATAACTGGAATGTCCTTCAAATCTGCGTTAAACCCAATCACTCAACCACCAACCTTATTCATCACATCGCATATGCACAGAGTCATTGATGACCGTTGATCTTCCTTCATATTTCCCACGCATGAGTTTAGTTTTATCATACAGTGAGCGACATGCACCGAATCCAACTACTAGCATTAGCTGTTTTCCATGACATGTTTCTAAAACCAGACAACCGGGATATGTATGCTTTAGCATATAGCAAAAACAACAACCAGAAGTAAACAAAGGCACACATCGGGGATATTGGTCCTTACAACAGATTTCCCTGAAATATATTATCAACACTGACTGACTGACTGAGTATGGTTTTACACCGCTTTTAGCAATATTCCAGTAATATCACGGCGGGGAACACCAGAAATGGGCTTCACACATTGTACCAATGTCAGGGAATCGATCCCGGGTCTTCGGCGCGACGAGCGAAAGCTTTAACCACAAGTCTACCCGACCGCCCCAATATTATCAACAAATACACATATATACATATATACATATATAACTAATAACGGGATCGGGTGGTCGCATCTGTTCCCGGTGCTCCCCCAGTTCCACGAAACACACACAAACACACACAAAGAAACACACACACACACACACACACACACACACACACACACACACACACACACACACACACACACACACACACACACACACACACACACACACACACACACACACACACACACACACACACACACACACAAACACACACACACACATATATATATATATATATAATCTTTGGTGCGTATGCTACATTTTCTCATGCATACGTTACCTTTTATCGTTTCGGCACCAGAGACCCGTGAAGATCCGGGGTAGAACAGGTCTTCAGCAACCCATGCTTGCCGTAAAACGCGACTATGCTTGTTGTAACAGGTGACTAATGGGATCGAGTGGTCAGGCTCGATTGGGTACATGTCATCGATCCCAATTGCTCGGATCGATCCTCACTGTCTGGTCCAGACTCGATTACCCACAGACCGCCGTCATATAGCTGTGGACGAAAAGGTAGACACACAATATTTCTTTAGTGTAAAGTCGATACGGTTAACATTATAAACCAACTTTCTTCCCTCGCTCTTGTTATTAATAAAGCGGTTACTAAGCGCGATGACATATGATCCTGGCATGCTACGTTCTCGTCTTTTCAAATTGTGTTGCTCAGACCTTTAACCATTCAGACATCTACCAGAAGTGAAACTCTCGGTGTAAGCACGCCGGATGTACTAAATAATTACTACCTAAACAAAACGACACTGTTGAGAGACCGCCTCCGTGGTCTAGCGGTAAAGCGTCCGCCCGGAGAGAGGAAGGTTCGATCCCCGGCCGCGTCATACCAAAAGACGTTAAAAGATGGTACTTATAGTAACCCTGTCTGGCGCTCGGCATTAAGGGGCTAAAACAAGGACTGGTCGGCTCGAAGTCAATATACTGTGTCTGAGTGGGATATTTATGTTAAACTGCGGCATGGTATCTCAGTGGGCTAGCACTATAAATCGGCTTCAGTCCGGACTACTATAAACCGCCACACAAACACACACACGTACATGCACGTCGCTATATAAGTGCAATAATCTTGGACGCGACGTTAAACCCCATTTCACCTCACCTCACCTCACTGTTAAGAAGAAAGGGAAATCACCGTCCCAATAGGTCTGAATATATTCAGTCTAAAAGTACATCTGAACGGATAATTCGAACCACGGGCATATGTTGCGAACAAGTTTTCAACAAAACCTAAAGCTGAGGCAGTTATTCTGGTACCGACAGTGAGGCGACTGTGACGTGCGTGCCAGAGTTGACATAATGTGGAGCACGCCGCAACAAGCCCCACAGCCCCACTGCATAGAGCTGAGAGGTGAATGAATGGCCAGGACACCATGGCGGCAGCGTAGGCGATGGTATCAACATCGTTGAGGTACGTAAATCTCCAAACGATTTAAGTTGCCGGCCATTTCGATATAAATCAGCTGATGTAACACTTACTGAAACATTCATATAGACCGAGCCGAGTATATTATTGTATTTTGTCGGTGCATGGTAAAGGTGAAATGCAGACGGAAACCCGACACCCAACTGGACTGTTATCGGTATGGTCGGCCTTAATGTCACGTTGACCTCCGCCATCGGTACACCAAGCAATTAAATTAACACACTATGTTTTGCGAGCATATCTGTCCAGCAACAAGGTGTCATTCGCGTCAAGCCTGAGTTGTGGTAGATAATTAAATGTCTTGTGTAGGATGGAACTATTGACTTATGGACACACAGGGAATGATACAATTGTTTAATATGTTAATTTATTAACATGCTAGTGAGGGGCATCAGCTCGCTTTATAGAGGTACCACTGTCCACGACAACCCACACAACATCACAAGATCTGAGTGAATCAACAGTCAGTTTATTAGATAGCCACATAGATTTGATAAGGGTGGATGATAAACAGCTTTAGATACAGATAAATATATCAACGTCTTACATTTGTTTGCTTAAATGTTTAGTTACATAGTTGAGATAGTCCTGTAATGGGGCAAAAACAAATAACCACGAAAAATATGGACCTGCGAAGTTCCATGATCAGGAATGAACGACCACTACGAGTGTGAGTATTCCAGTTATATCACGGGGTGTCAGCTTAATGTGGGAGGAAAACCCGAAGTGATGCAGGTCTCAGACTTCGGTGAAACCCATGAGCACGGGTATGGTGCTGACAAACCTAGAAACATAATCGGGGCGAACCGGGATTCGAACCCACAATCGTAGGTTTCTGGCATGCCCAAGGGAAGCAACTCTGCACAGGGAATCGCGGCGCCTCAGACGACTTGGGCACCCGAACCCCCACAAACCACAGATGTATACATGTACCGACTATGCTATATTGCTATCTGGGGCAAGTGGTTTCAAAGAACGCACTCAGTCATGTCATCTGCCGTGACATTATAAGTAGACTGTGACACGGTTGTATCGCTTGCCAGACCAAGTCATTTCTCAGGAACGAGTAGAATCGCCCAGAGGGGTGAAAGGTAGTCAGACATTGACGATTGTGTTAAAACAGAGCGACAATTTTGAATCCTACAGATGTGTTTATCAATATCCATTACATCTATCATTAGCGTGGAATATCCATACTGATATGTGTGACAGTAACTGATATTGTTCCCTGATTGAAGCTAGCCGCGCCCCCTACATACAGTAGGTTACGCTCACGCTGTATTCTCGGGAAAAGCGCCTGACCTGGAAGGACTGAGATGTATGTGTTGATATTCAGTAACTCAAAACATGAATGTGTGGGGAATCCCCCTGAGAAGGCTGCAGTTAAATAAGAGTGGGACAAACACACGACAGCGTGGACAGGATCTGGGTGCTGAGGTGCACTGTGCGGCGTGTTGGTTGCGGGGTTGAGTTAGGTGAGTGTCGTGTGAGGAAGTATGGAAAGGTGGAAGTGCAGGGTGAGACAGGCAGGTGCGGGGTTAAGGTTGGGGGTGCCGGGTTGAAGATGGAAGGCGCCGTTTGAGTAGGTATGCAAATGTGGAAGTTCAAGGTTAAGGGAGGTGGTGCGGGGTTGAGGCAGGGGGAAAGGGTTTGAGGTAGGGGGTGCGGGGTAGAGGTCGGGAGGTGCCGGGTTGAGGTGGGGAGGTGCGGGGTTGAGGCTGGGGGTGGGGGTTGAGGCTGGGGGTGCGGAGTTGAGGCTGGGGGTGCGGGGTTGAGGTGGGGAGGTGCGGGGTTGAGGTAGGGGTGCGGAGTTGAGGCTGGGGGTGCGGAGTTGAGGCTGGGGGTGCGGGGTTGAGGTGGGGAGGTGCGGGGTTGAGGTAGGGGGTGGGGCTTGAGGCACGGGCAGGGGCTGGGGGTTGAGGCAGGGGGTGGGGGTTGAGGTAAGGGTGCGGGGTTGAGGTAGGGAGGTGCGAGGTCGGGGTAGGTGGTGCGGGGTTGAGGTAGGGAGGTGCGGGGTTGAGGTAGGGGGTGCGGGGTTGAGGTGAGGGGTGCGGGGTTGAGGTAGGGAGGTGCGGGGTTGAGGTAGGGAGGTGCGGGGTTGGGGTAGGTGGCGCGGGGTTGAGGTAGGGAGGTGTGGTGTGGGGGGTGCGGTGTTGAGGTAGGAGACGCAGGATTGAGGTAGTAGGGTGCAGGGTTGAGGTAGGGGGTGCGGGGCTGGGTTAGGGGGTGCGGGGTTAAGATAGGGAGGTGCGGGGTTGAGGTAGGGAGGTGTGGTGTGGGGGGTGCGGGGTTAAGATACGGAGGTGCGGGGTTGAGGTAGGGAGGTGCGGGGTTGAGGTAGGGAGGTGCGGGGTTGAGGTAGGGAGTGCGGGGTTGAGGTAGGGAGGTGCGAGGTTGAGGTAGGGGGTGCGGGGTTGAGGTAGGGAGGTGCGGGGTTGAGGTACGGAGGTGCGGGGTTGAGGTAGGGAGGTGCGGGGCTGAGGTAGGGAGGTGCGAGGTTGAGTTAGGGGGTGCGGGGTTGAGGTAGGGAGGTGCGGGGTTGAGGTAGGGGGTGCGGGGTTGAGGTAGGGAGGTGCGGGGTTGAGGTAGGGGTTTGGCAAGTGTGGAGTAGGGAGAAAGCAGGGTGAAACAGGGTAGGGTAGAGAGGAGAAGTTTGGGAATGAAGCGTTTATCGCAAAGGCCTTTCTTCTTTTTCCGACATGTGTGAGGCCCATTTCTTCACGTCCGTGTTATGATTATACTGGAAGTGTGATAAAAGCAGCATCAAGCTTAACACTCACTCATTTTACAACCAAGCCAAAGGAGCCAATGTGTTCACGGGTATATTGCTTTAGTGTGCTGTTTGAGCAGCATACTTATCTGTGACGTTATCCTATAGTTTGAACGCGGCATGATACTTTTACAAATGAAATAAATGTTTGTTATCAATAATTCACGATCATGAACGAATATTTAGTAAACTTTACGCCTCGAAAACGCGGACGTTTTTTTTTTTTATTTGACACTCAAGTTAATGTTTTAAGTTTTGTCGGAAAACACATGATTTGCGAAAGGCTACAACGACACACTATAGTACGGTGCGATATACCGTACATATATATATATATATATATATATATATATTGTTATATATTGTTGTATTTTGTGGATTAACAATGTTTGTAACGTTGTAACATTTTTACAATTGAGATTCGGTAGACGCTAATTGCATTGTTTATAAGCAGTGAGTAGTGGTCCGTAATGTAGTACTATTTACTCTAAGCAGTCATCATGAAGTTACTACATTTAAATAGTGCGTTGTGTAAACTTACGGGTTTCCGTGGACCGGTGTTAGAAGGGGAACAATATAGACAGACAGACAGACAGACAGACAGACAGATGGATACATAGATATAGCCTAGGTCAGGGCTCTACACTACAGGTACTTTCCATCAACATGTTTTGAAACATGCAAGCAAATATCATAGCAAATTCGTAAATCGATGCTCATGATGTCAATCACTGAATTGTCTGGTCCAGACTCGACTCTTTACAGATTGCCGCATGTTGCTGGAATATAGCCGAGTGTGTGTTGACAGCAAACCCACAAACAAACAAATTTGCTTGAGCGTTCAGGTATTCACATACACACATCTGAGGTGAAGCAATGCACCTGGGTTGTACAAAGAAACCTTTAGAGCATTGAATACAAGCTGGCATTACTTACTGCATTGAGCACCGATAGGTTAGTCTTGTCACGCGTACGGGTTACACTGACGTGATGGGCAGGTTTAAATAGGTTGTACTTTAAATAGCAGAGTGTCTGACCTGGATCCGGCATGTAGCCGTGGAAGGAGCACTACATTCGTTGTTGTATCGGTAAGTAAACTACACATCGTGTGATACATGGCACGAACATGTACAGGTGCTTGCTTGAACATATAGATGCAGTGTCAATGTGAGAGCATTCAACTTGATATTCCCAGCGAGAGTGGAGGCTTCGTATAGGGAGCGTCAATGTGAGAGCATTCAACTTGATATTCCCAGCGAGAGTGGAGGCTTCGTATAGGACGGCAACTCGTTGTTGGTGTGTTGTGGATTACAGCGTTGTTATACCTGCAGGGGAACGATATCAATGTCGCGGTGCGCTGTGCCCAACTGTGTGTTACTGTCCCTATTGCTCACAGTCATACTGGCACAGTGCGAGACACCTCACTCGTCTGAAGATTCACCACAACGCTGTGCAGAGTTGCGTCCCTTTGGCAAGCCAGTAACCTATGATCGAGGGTTCGAATCACCTTTCTAGTTTTGTGAGCACCATACCCATGCGCGTGGGTTTCACCGAGGTGAACCTTGAGAGACACCTTCCCTTCTGTAGCCTGAACCATGTACAGGTCATGTATATACTCTTACGTTTTGATTCGACGCGTGAGTTCCGGGATAAGATAAATCTTCAGCAGCCCCCAAAAAGGGAACTGATTGTCGTAAGAGGCGACTGATGGGGCCGGGTTATCAGGCTCACTGACTAAGTTGATTTATGTCATCGTGTTCCGAATGCGTAGACCGATGCTCACGATGTCCATCACCGGATTGTCTGGTCCAGACTCGATTAATTGCATGCCACAATCATATGTTGCTGTGTCAGGTTTTAAAGGACTAAAGTATTAAGACAGTTTTGATATAGTGATCGTATAATTGTTTGGAAGATCATCCAACAAGCTGTGGAGGGACGACTTATCGACGCTCAACCAAGAGAGGAAAGGCTGTGTGGACCTGGATGCACCATGCGTTATCGATGGGTACAATGTGTGAAGCCCATTTCTGGTGTACCCCGCCGTGATATTGCTGAAACAGTGCTAAAAGCGGCGTAAAACCACACTCACTCACACTCACGTGTCAACATGGATGCACTAGGTAATTCAAGGTTCACATATTTTCTAAGGGAATACGGCTGTGTTTGACTGGTGTTGTCATATATGAGCTATCATGTGCCCAGCGACTTGGAAATGTGAGGATGTCCTTTGTGCAGGATAATTTGTGAAAATTATTAAAAGTATCAAGAAATATATGCACTGTTATAATATTAAAGCTACTAAAAGTTGGATTCACACAGCGTCAGTATATCTAAACAGTCGCATCTACACATGCTAGCATCATTGGTTCTAACTAGTCAGTGCTAGTGTACAACTGACCTCATTGTAACACACAGAGGTTATCAAATCTAGACACTGCCAGGTATAAAGTACCACGACACTGGTCTACAAAGATTAACAGACAGCTTCTGCATGCCCAGCTGGACGCACTCGTGTGCACTGAAGTTAGAGATTTCTACCAGAGTTATCTTGTGTTAAGATTAATTATATGTGAGGCATCACAGCGCGGACGTCGGAGTAGACACAATTATCGTGGGTAGTCTTTCACCCAAAGCAGCTCACCAAATGTGTGTTTGTGGGATCAGAGGCAAGGACGCCGGGGATATGCGTTGATGTGTGTATGCATAGAAACATGTAGTGTGTGTGTGTGTGTGTGTGTGTGTGCGTGCGTGCGTGCGTGCGTGCGTGCGTGTGTGTGTGTGTGTGTGCGTGTGTGTGTGAGATACCGTATTCAACGTAATGAGGCCCCCGCTCTAATAAGCGCCCACGGCGATATTTTCTAATATATTGGCTAGCGAGCAATCCCAATTAGCACCCCTTCCGATTGCTCAATTTACGCAGGACTTATTTATTCGTGTATAATACGTATGCTATATGCATTCATAATGATGGGAAATTAAATTGTGGAAAAAATATATCTGTCGTATATAAACATTTCAGGCTGTCAGCATAAAGCACGAAACTTACGATCTTTCAACTCTGTTGTTTTTCACCAAAATAATATTCTAATAAGAGCCCCCTAATTCTAAATTTGAGAGCGCCCTGGGCGCTTATTGTCTCGAAAACGGTATATAATTGAAAATGGGAGTTTTATATCGCAAATGTTATTTTCACTGATCCATGCACATGGCAAGGGGTTGAGGAAAAAAACAAAAGAGTAGTGAGAGTAGTATTCCAATGATGTTGCGGAAGAAGTAAGATGCATGACCTTTAACACATTAATTCATGCATCTATTTTTCATAATTTCTGGATTGACTTGATGACCACCTGGTAAACACATTTCTGTCATCCGTGTCAAATGACATGGAGCAAACATTTGGTAAACGTTAAAGCACAACATGTGTTTCAAACAAAAACGTATGAAACAGCGTAAATGCTCACAACTAAAAGCAGTTTGATGTATGATGGTGTTTGTATCACAAAACCATATATTTCCTTTACAGAGGCTCCAACTCATCGTCCAGCAGAGCCATGCAGCTACTCTACCCATTTCTGATGATAGTCAGTGAGTATTGAGAACACGGGTTTTTTCGGCTGTCACATCTTTGAACATATCTCCCAACTCAAAACATTCTTTTCACACGGTAGAGTACATGACTTGAAATTCTGAGTGGTCAGGTAGCCTAGTGGTTAAAGCATTCGCTCGTCACTCACTCACTCACTCACTCACTCACTCACTCACTCACTCACTCACTCACTCAATCACTCACTCACTCACTCAATCACTCACACTCACTCACTCACTCACTCACTCACTCACTCACTCACTCACTCACTCACTCACTCACTCACTCACTCACTGTTCTTTGTTATCATCCTGTAACAAAACATTGATCAGTTGAGAAGAAATACGATGTCATCATTCCTTTCATTACTTTTGTTATCCTTATTTTAATGCTGGCGTTTTTATCAACGTTTCAGTATTGGAAACACATGGCCAGACTAACTGTGAATGGGGGAAGTATGGCGAAAACTGCAGCAAAGATTGCCCTTCGACTTGTATCCTTGACCCGGTGCGAAACCTCACACACTGCCACAAGGAGACAGGGAAGTGCTCGGAGGGGTGTGTGCCAGGGTGGTTTGAGGATCTCTGTGATCACGCTTGTAGCAAGAACTGCTTGATAAACACCTGCAATCGACAAAATGGCATCTGCACGTTTGGTTGTGATGGAGACTACACAGGAGACTTCTGCAACAGTATTAGAGGTTTGAAAACAAGTTTATTCAAATATGTGATAGTTGTTGCTCATCTGCAGTAACAACAGTCTGCCGTGGGATATAGTTCTCAGACATAAAACGGTTTTATGATATTTCCTTGCTACCAAATTGTATACACAACTAAAACAGTTAAGGACCGCTAATATTTACAGACAAACAAAAACAGAGTTAGTTAGGTAATGATAGCCCAAACAGATATACATAGTTTGGTCCTTCAGTAAGCTTATGAAACGTCACGTGATGCACGTGCATTATGTGAGAGGCATGCCCAGCATGAGATTCATGGTGTGCAGCTTCTGTGTGGACTTTCCGCCTTTAACGGGTGTGGTGTAAAAACGGTGTTAGACTTCTCCGACGTATACACAACTGATAGAAGCAAAATGCCAGGTCGGCACATGTCTCTATTACAGAAGCAGGTAGAGCAAGTTGATTCAAATTTGTAATAGTTGATGCTGATCTGCTGTGGGATATATATATAAAACGGTTTTATATTGTTTTGTTACCCAATCAGGCAATTAATGCTCAACAAAATCAGTTAAGGACCACCAATATGTCCTGACACAAAATAACAGTGTTAGTCAAATGTTATATCCATAGTTTGGGCCCTTCAGGTGAATGACAACGAATCCCTCAAGCTGCTTTCAGGAACCTCTTTCAAATCTTCACTTGGCGGTGTCAGGCCGTGATTAGAGCTTGTGGAGGCTACATTCGATACTGACATTGCTGTGAACATTCATGACATCGGAATCGAGGTTTTACATTGATAGTCTGTTTATGATGTGATTCTGGCTGACTGTGGGTGGTTCATCAAATGGAGACTGACTTTTAGACTGTTTTATGCTGCCAAGGGTGGTAACTCGGCGTGATTCAACTTGCTCTGAATCAATAAAACACTTTGTTATTCATTGTTTGGTCTTTCTGAAGGTATGGTAGCTATATGTCGGTTTTAAGGATGTTTCTTAAATTTTTAGTGTATATGCAAACCTACTGATTGCTTAGCTGTTAAACCCCTGAGGATTTGGAAAAAAAAAGAGATCTTCAGCAACCTGTGTTGTTCAAGACAACAAACCGCTTGCAAACTTGGTTGATGCATGTCATCGTTACCTAAGTGCGTGGATCAACGTCAAACACTGGTGTGTCTGGTCCAGACTCGATTATTTACAGAACACTGTCATGCACCTGGAATATTGCTGATTGTGGCTAAAGTTTGGATTATATCTCAAGAATAAACCAAAGATAAACAAATGGAGTGTGGGTTTCAGCCTTACTCGTGTAAGGGTTTTCTACATTTGCCACTGGTGGGACAGGATACGCTCACCTTTTTGCGACCACTATTTGATAGTGATTCATAAACACATGCTCCTGATATAGTCGGAATCGTACAACCGACTCTGCTTGTAGCAGATATTTCTAATGAATATGGAAAGGGTCTTCTCGTTTCCATTTCAATCTATCAAATATAACATGGCGGTACACTTATATACACTGTTATGCAATGTTTTACTGTATCTTATCTGTGTCTGCAGTTGGATATAAATATGATGTGATCTCTGTACATGACTACATTGTCTGTATTTATGTCTGTACAGGGACGACGGCAACACCTCCGGGGGAATCGAGCACATGTAAGTACAACTACAACCTAAGACTCAAATGATATTGCGAATCATAATTGCTTGATATTACGTGACTGTATTTTGTCACAGACACATCGCCGACAACACCGAGTGAATCCAACACAGAGACAACCCCGGACCTGGCTGCGATACTTGTCCCTGTGTTCCTCATCCTGGTCGTTGTCATTGCTGTGGTGCTGTTCATACTGTAAGTGTGTACCTTACCCTCGCTGTGGTGGTGTTCATACTGTAAGTGTGTACCTTACCCTCGCTGTGGTGGTGTTCATACTGTAAGTGTGTACCTAACTCAAGGAGATGGAGTCTAGATTATTACTATATGTATGTATTAAAAATTAAATCAGTATTGTGAACTGACTGGTGATGTCTGAATCTATATAACATGGGGTGGTGGTGGAGCGTCCTTCCGGATAACGGAAGGAACGGGCTTTGATCCCCGGTCGCGTCATACCAACATACGTTATGGCACTTGTTGTACCCTGCCAGGCGCTCGGAGTATGTCTGGGCTGGGTATTCATGTTAAACTGCGGCATGTTGTCTTCGTGGTCTAACACTATACTGGCATACACACGTGCATGCACGTCGCTATTTAAGTGCAGTAATCTTGAACGTGATGTTAAACTCCATTTCACCTCACCTCAGCCAACTCAGTACCATTTTGTTTGCATTGCGAGTTGTAAAGTGTTAGGTTAGTTTTAAGGAGGTTAGGAGGACTGCTATATTGGGCTGCAACATGACAGCGTTTACATATTACAGTTCACATATTTCTCAATAACCGACCATATTTTCAGATTCTTTTACAAACGAAAACGGAAACGGGGAGACACCAAAGGGATTATCGATGCAGTGACATGGGTACTTCCATGCTGGAGAACAACTGATACAGCTGGTACAGCTGCCAGGTAATACAGACATATAACACGATGCAGTGACAGGGATTCTTCCATGCTGGAGAACAACTGATACAGCTAGTACAGCTACCAGGTAATACAGACATATAACACGATGCAGTGACAGGGGTACTTCCATGATGGAGAACAACTGATACAGCTGATACAGCTGCCAGGTAATACATACATATAACACGATGCAGTGACAGGGGTACTTCCATGCTGGAGAACAACTGCCAGGTAATACAGACATATAACACGATGCAGTGACAGGGGTACTTCCATGCTGGAGAACAACTGCCAGGTAATACAGACATATAACACGATGCAGTGACAGGGGTACTGCCATGCTGGAGAACAACTCCCAGGTAATACAGACATATAACACGATGCAATGACAGGGATACTTCCATGCTGGAGAACAACTGATACAGCTGGTACAGCTGCCAGGTAATACAGACATATAACACGATGCAGTGACAGGGGTACTGCCATGCTGGAGAACAACTGCCAGGTAATACAGACATATAACACGATGCAGTGACAGGGATACTTCCATGCTGGAGAACAACTGATACAGCTGGTACAGCTGCCAGGTAATACAGACATATAACACGATGCAGTGACATGGATTCTTCCATGCTGGAGAACAGCTGCCAGGTAATACAGACATATAACACGATGCAGTGACAGGGATACTTCCATGCTGGAGAACAACTGCCAGGTAATACAGACATATAACACGATGCAGTGACAGGGATACTGCCATGCTGGAGAACAGCTGCCAGGTAATACAGACATATAACACGATGCAGTGACAGGGGTACTTCCATGCTGGAGAACAACTGCCAGGTAATACAGACATATAACACGATGCAGTGACAGGGATACTTCCATGCTGGAGCACAACTGATACAGCTGGTACAGCTGCCAGGTAATACAGACATATAACACGATGCAGTGACAGGGATACTTCCATGCTGGAGAACAACTGCCAGGTAATACAGATATATAACACGATGCAGTGACAGGGATACTTCCATGCTGGAGAACAACTGCCAGGTAATACAGACATATAACACGATGCAGTGACAGGGGTACTTCCATGCTGGAGAGCAACTGCCAGGTAATACAGATATATAACACGATGCAGTGACTGGGATACTTCCATGCAGGAGAACATCTGCCAGGTAATACAGACATATAACACGATGCAGTGACAGGGGTACTTCCATGCTGGAGAACAACTGATACAGCTGGTACAGCTGCCAGGTAATACAGACATATAACACGATGCAGTGACAGGGGTACTTCCATGCTGGGGAACAACTGCCAGGTAATACAGACACATAACACGATGCAGTGACAGGGATACTTCCATGCTGGAGAACAACTGCCAGGTAATACAGACATATAACACGATGCAGTGACAGGGGTACTTCCATGCTGGAGAACAAATGCCAGGTAATACAGACATATAACACGATGCAGTGACAGGGGTACTTCCATGCTGGAGAACAACTGCCGGGTAATACAGACATATAACACGATGCAGTGACAGGGATACTTCCATGCAGGAGAACAACTGCCAGGTAATACAGACATATAACACGATGCAGTGACAGGGGTACTTCCATGCTGGAGAACAACTGCCAGGTAATACAGACATATAACACGATGCAGTGACAGGGGTACTTCCATGCTGGAGAACAACTGATACAGCTGATACAGACATATAACACGATGCAGTGACAGGGATACTTCCATGCTGGAGAACAACTGCCAGGTAATACAGACATTTAACACGATGCAGTGACAGGGATACTTCCATGCTGGAGAACAACTGCCAGGTAATACAGACATATAACACGATGCAGTGACATGGATACTTCCATGCTGGAGAACAACTGCCAGGTAATACAGACATATAACACGATGCAGTGACAGGGATACTTCCATGCTGGAGAACAACTGCCATGTAATACAGACATATAACACGATGCAGTGACAGGGATACTTCCATGCTGGAGAACAACTGCCAAGTAATACAGACATATAACACGATGCAGTGACAGGGATACTTCCATGCAGGAGAACAACTGCCAGGTAATACAGACATATAACACGATGCAGTGACAGGGATACTTCCATGCTGGAGAACAAATGCCAGGTAATACAGACACATAACACGATGCAGTGACAGGGATACTTCCATGCTGGAGAACAACTGCCAGGTAATACAGACATATAACACGATGCAGTGACAGGGATACTTCCATGCTGGAGAACAACTGCCAGGTAATACAGACATATAACACGATGCAGTGACAGGGATACTTCCATGCTGGAGAACATCTGCCAGGTAATACAGACATATAACACGATGCAGTGACAGGGATACTTCCATGCTGGAGAACATCTGCCAGGTAATACAGACATATAACACGATGCAGTGACAGGGGTACTTCCATGCTGGAGAACAACTGCCAGGTAATACAGACATATAACACGATGCAGTGACAGGGGTACTTCCATGCTGGAGAACAACTGATACAGCTGATACAGACATATAACACGATGCAGTGACAGGGATACTTCCATGCTGGAGAACAACTGCCAGGTAATACAGACATATAACACGATGCAGTGACAGGGATACTTCCATGCTGGAGAACATCTGCCAGGTAATACAGACATATAACACGATGCAGTGACAGGGATACTTCCATGCTGGAGAACATCTGCCAGGTAATACAGACATATAACACGATGCAGTGACAGGGATACTTCCATGCTGGAGAACATCTGCCAGGTAATACAGACATATAACACGATGCAGTGGCAGGGGTACATCCATGCTGGAGAACAACTGCCAGGTAATACAGACATATAACACGATGCAGTGACAGGGGTACTTCCATGCTGGAGAACAACTGATACAGCTGATACAGACATATAACACGATGCAGTGACAGGGATACTTCCATGCTGGAGAACAACTGCCAGGTAATACAGACATATAACACGATGCAGTGACAGGGATACTTCCATGCTGGAGAACAACTGCCAGGTAATACAGACATATAACACGATGCAGTGACAGGGGTACTTCCATGCTGGAGAACAACTGATACAGCTGATACAGACATATAACACGATGCAGTGACAGGGATACTTCCATGCAGGAGAACAACTGCCAGGTAATACAGACATATAACACGATGCAGTGACATGGATACTTCCATGCTGGAGAACAACTGCCAGGTAATACAGACATATAACACGATGCAGTGACAGGGATACTTCCATGCTGGAGAACAACTGCCAGGTAATACAGACATATAACACGATGCAGTGACAGGGATACTTCCATGCTGGAGAACAACTGATACAGCTGGTACAGCTGCCAGGTAATACAGACATATAACACGATGCAGTGACAGGGGTACTGCCATGCTGGAGAACAACTGCCAGGTAATACAGACATATAACACGATGCAGTGACAGGGATACTTCCATGCTGGAGAACAACTGCCAGGTAATACAGACATATAACACGATGCAGTGACAGGGATACTGCCATGCTGGAGAACAGCTGCCAGGTAATACAGACATATAACACGATGCAGTGACAGGGGTACTGCCATGCTGGAGAACAACTGCCAGGTAATACAGACATATAACACGATGCAGTGACAGGGATACTTCCATGCTGGAGAACAATTGATACAGCTGGTACAGCTGCCAGGTAATACAGACATATAACACGATGCAGTGACAGGGGTACTGCCATGCTGGAGAACAACTGCCAGGTAATACAGACATATAACACGATGCAGTGACAGGGATACTTCCATGCTGGAGAACAACTGAAACAGCTGGTACAGCTGCCAGGTAATACAGACATATAACACGATGCAGTGACAGGGATTCTTCCATGCTGGAGAACAGCTGCCAGGTAATACAGACATATAACACGATGCAGTGACAGGGATACTTCCTTGCTGGAGCACAACTGATACAGCTGGTACAGCTGCCAGGTAATACAGACATATAACACGATGCAGTGACAGGGATACTTCCATGCTGGAGAACAACTGCCAGGTAATACAGATATATAACACGATGCAGTGAAAGGGATACTTCCATGCTGGAGAACAACTGCCAGGTAATACAGACATATAACACGATGCAGTGACAGGGGTACTTCCATGCTGGAGAGCAACAGCCAGGTAATACAGACATATAACACGATGCAGTGACATGGATACTTCCATGCTGGAGAACAACTGCCAGGTAATACAGACATATAACACGATGCAGTGACAGGGGTACGTCCATGCTGGAGAACAACTGCCAGGTTATACAGACATATAACACGATGCAGTGACAGGGATACTTCCATGCAGGAGAACATCTGCCAGGTAATACAGACATATAACACGATGCAGTGACAGGGGTACTTCCATGCTGGAGAACAACTGATACAGCTGGTACAGCTGCCAGGTAATACAGACATATAACACGATGCAGTGACAGGGGTACTTCCATGCTGGGGAACAACTGCCAGGTAATACAGACACATAACACGATGCAGTGACAGGGATACTTCCATGCTGGAGAACAACTGCCAGGTAATACAGACATATAACACGATGCAGTGACAGGGGTACTTCCATGCTGGAGAACAACTGCCAGGTAATACAGACATATAACACGATGCAGTGACAGGGATACTTCCATGCTGGAGAACAACTGCCAGGTAATACAGACATATAACACGATGCAGTGACAGGGATACTTCCATGCAGGAGAACAACTGCCAAGTAATACAGACATATAACACGACGCAGTGACAGGGATACTTCCATGCTGGAGAACAAATGCCAGGTAATACAGACATATAACACGATGCAGTGACAGGGGTACTTCCATGCTGGAGAACAACTGCCAGGTAATACAGACATATAACACGATGCAGTGACAGGGGTACTTCCATGCTGGAGAACAACTGATACAGCTGATACAGACATATAACATGATGCAGTTACAGGGATACTTCCATGCTGGAGAACAACTGCCAGGTAATACAGACATATAACACGATGCAGTGACAGGGATACTTCCATGCTGGAGAACAACTGCCAGGTAATACAGACATATAACACGATACAGTGACAGGGATACTTCCATGCTGGAGAACAACTGCCAGGTAATACAGACATATAACACGATGCAGTGACAGGGATACTTCCATGCTGGAGAACAACTGATACAGCTGCCAGGTAATACAGACATATAACACGATGCAGTGACAGGGATACTTCCATGCTGGAGAACAACTGCCAGGTAATACAGACATATAACACGATGCAGTGACAGGGATACTTCCATGCTGGAGAACAACTGATACAGCTGATACAGACATGTAACACGATGCAGTGACAGGGATACTTCCATGCAGGAGAACAACTGCCAGGTAATACAGACATATAACACGATGCAGTTACAGGGATACTTCCATGCTGGAGAACAACTGATACAGCTGGTACAGCTGCCAGGTAATACGGACATATAACACGATGCAGTGACAGGGATACTGCCATGCTGGAGAACAACTGCCAGGTAATACAGACATATAACACGATGCAGTGACAGGGATACTTCCATGCTGGAGAACAACTGCCAGGTAATACAGACATATAACACGATGCAGTGACAGGGATACTGCCATGCTGGAGAACAGCTGCCAGGTAATACAGACATATAACACGATGCAGTGACAGGGGTACTGCCATGCTGGAGAACAACTGCCAGGTAATACAGACATATAACACGATGCAGTGACAGGGATACTTCCATGCTGGAGAACAACTGATACAGCTGGTACAGCTGCCAGGTAATACAGACATATAACACGATGCAGTGACAGGGGTACTGCCATGCTGGAGAACAACTGCCAGGTAATACAGACATATAACACGATGCAGTGACATGGATAATTCCATGCTGGAGAACAACTGATACAGCTGGTACAGCTGCCAGGTAATACAGACATATAACACGATGCAGTGACAGGGATTCTTCCATGCTGGAGAACAGCTGCCAGGTAATACAGACATATAACACGATGCAGTGACAGGGATACTTCCATGCTGGAGAACAACTGCCAGGTTATACAGACATATAACACGATGCAGTGACAGGGATACTGCCATGCTGGAGAACAGCTGTCAGGTAATACAGACATATAACACGATGCAGTGACAGGGGTACTTCCAAGCTGGAGAACAACTGCCAGGTAATACAGACATATAACACGATGCAGTGACAGGGATACTTCCTTGCTGGAGGACAACTGATACAGCTGGTACAGCTGCCAGGTAATACAGACATATAACACGATGCAGTGACAGGGATACTTCCATGCTGGAGAACAACTGCCAGGTAATACAGATATATAACACGATGCAGTGACAGGGATACTTCCATGCTGGAGAACAACTGCCAGGTAATACAGACATATAACACGATGCAGTGACATGGATACTTCCATGCTGGAGAACAACTGCCAGGTAATACAGACATATAACACGATGCAGTGACAGGGGTACGTCCATGCTGGAGAACAAGTGCCAGGTTATACAGACATATAACACGATGCAGTGACAGGGATACTTCCATGCAGGAGAACAACTGCCAAGTAATACAGACATATAACACGATGCAGTGACAGGGATACTTCCATCCTGGAGAACAACTGATACAGCTGGTACAGCTGCCAGGTAATACAGACATATAACGCGATGCAGTGACAGGGATTCTTCCATGCTGGAGAACAGCTGCCAGGTAATACAGACATATAACACGATGCAGTGACAGGGATACTTCCATGCTGGAGAACAACTGCCAGGTAATACAGACATATAACACGATGCAGTGAAAGGGATACTGCCATGCTGGAGAACAGCTGTCAGGTAATACAGACATATAACACGATGCAGTGACAGGGGTACTTCCAAGCTGGAGAACAACTGCCAGGTAATACAGACATATAACACGATGCAGTGACAGGGATACTTCCTTGCTGGAGGACAACTGATACAGCTGGTACAGCTGCCAGGTAATACAGACATATAACACGATGCAGTGACAGGGATACTTCCATGCTGGAGAACAACTGCCAGGTAATACAGATATATAACACGATGCAGTGACAGGGATACTTCCATGCTGGAGAACAACTGCCAGGTAATACAGATATATAACACGATGCAGTGACAGGGATACTTCCATGCTGGAGAACAACTGCCAGGTAATACAGACATATAACACGATGCAGTGACAGGGGTACTTCCATGCTGGAGAGCAACTGCCAGGTAATACAGACATATAACACGATGCAGTGACATGGATACTTCCATGCTGGAGAACAACTGCCATGTAATACAGACATATAACACGATGCAGTGACATGGATACTTCCATGCTGGAGAACAACTGCCAGGTAATACAGACATATAACACGATGCAGTGACAGGGATACTTCCATGCAGGAGAACATCTGCCAGGTAATACAGACATATAACACGATGCAGTGACAGGGGTACTTCCATGCTGGAGAACAACTGATACAGCTGGTACAGCTGCCAGGTAATACAGACATATAACACGATGCAGTGACAGGGGTACTTCCATGCTGGGGAACAACTGCCAGGTAATACAGACACATAACACGATGCAGTGACAGGGATACTTCCATGCTGGAGAACAACTGCCATGTAATACAGACATATAACACGATGCAGTGACAGGGGTACTTCCATGCTGGAGAACAACTGCCAGGTAATACAGACATATAACACGATGCAGTGACAGGGATACTTCCATGCTGGAGAACAAATACCAGGTAATACAGACATATAACACGATGCAGTGACAGGGGTACTTCCATGCTGGAGAATAACTGCCAGGTAATACAGACATATAACACGATGCAGTGACAGGGGTACTTCCATGCTGGAGAACAACTGCCAGGTAATACAGACATATAACACGATGCAGTAACAGGGGTACTTCCATGCTGGAGAACAACTGATACAGCTGATACAGACATATAACACGATGCAGTGACAGGGATACTTCCATGCTGGAGAACAACTGCCAGGTAATACAGACATATAACACGATGCAGTGACAGGGATACTTCCATGCTGGAGAACAACTGCCGGGTAATACAGACATATAACACGATGCAGTGACATGGATACTTCCATGCTGGAGAACAATTGCCAGGTAATACAGACATATAACACGATGCAGTGACAGGGATACTTCCATGCTGGAGAACAACTGCCATGTAATACAGACATATAACACGATGCAGTGACGGGGATACTTCCATGCTGGAGAACAACTGCCAAGTAATACAGACATATAACACGATGCAGTGACAGGGATACTTCCATGCAGGAGAACAACTGCCAGGTAATACAGACATATAACACGATGCAGTGACAGGGATACTTCCATGCTGGAGAACAAATGCCAGGTAATACAGACACATAACACGATGCAGTGACAGGGATACTTCCATGCTGGAGAACAACTGCCAGGTAATACAGACATATAACACGATGCAGTGACAGGGGTACTTCCATGCTGGAGAACAAATGCCAGGTAATACAGACATATAACACGATGCAGTGACAGGGATACTTCCATGCTGGAGAACATCTGCCAGGTAATGCAGACATGTAACACGATGCAGTGACAGGGATACTTCCATGCTGGAGAACATCTGCCAGGTAATACAGACATATAACACGATGCAGTGACAGGGGTACTTCCATGCTGGAGAACAACTGCCAGGTAAATACAGACATATAACACGATGCAGTGACAGGGGTACTTCCATGCTGGAGAACAACTGATACAGCTGATACAGACATATAACACGATGCAGTGACAGGGATACTTCCATGCTGGAGAACAACTGCCAGGTAATACAGACATATAACACGATGCAGTGACAGGGATACTTCCATGCTGGAGAACAACTGTCAGGTAATACAGATATATAACACGATGCAGTGACAGGGATACTTCCATGCTGGAGAACAACTGCCAGGTAATACAGACATATAACACGATGCAGTGACAGGGGTACTTCCATGCTGGAGAGCAACTGCCAGGTAATACAGACATATAACACGATGCAGTGACATGGATACTTCCATGCTGGAGAACAACTGCCAGGTAATACAGACATATAACACGATGCAGTGACAGGGGTACGTCCATGCTGGAGAACAAGTGCCAGGTTATACAGACATATAACACGATGCAGTGACAGGGATACTTCCATGCAGGAGAACATCTGCCAGGTAATACAGACATATAACACGATGCAGTGACAGGGGTACTTCCATGCTGGAGAACAACTGATACAGCTGGTACAGCTGCCAGGTAATACAGACATATAACACGATGCAGTGACAGGGGTACTTCCATGCTGGGGAACAACTGCCAGGTAATACAGACACATAACACGATGCAGTGACAGGGATACTTCCATGCTGGAGAACAACTGCCATGTAATACAGACATATAACACGATGCAGTGACAGGGGTACTTCCATGCTGGAGAACAACTGCCAGGTAATACAGACATATAACACGATGCAGTGACAGGGATACTTCCATGCTGGAGAACAACTGCCAGGTAATACAGACATATAACACGATGCAGTGACAGGGATACTTCCATGCAGGAGAACAACTGCCAGGTAATACAGACATATAACACGATGCAGTGACAGGGATACTTCCATGCTGGAGAACAAATACCAGGTAATACAGACATATAACACGATGCAGTGACAGGGGTACTTCCATGCTGGAGAACAACTGCCAGGTAATACAGACATATAACACGATGCAGTGACAGGGGTACTTCCATGCTGGAGAACAACTGATACAGCTGATACAGACATATAACACGATGCAGTGACAGGGATACTTCCATGCTGGAGAACAACTGCCAGGTAATACAGACATATAACACGATGCAGTGACAGGGATACTTCCATGCTGGAGAACAACTGCCAGGTAATACAGACATATAACACGATGCAGTGACAGGGATACTTCCATGCTGGAGAACAACTGCCAGGTAATACAGACATATAACACGATGCAGTGACAGGGATACTTCCATGCTGGAGAACAACTGATACAGCTGCCAGGTAATACAGACATATAACACGATGCAGTGACAGGGGTACTTCCATGCTGGAGAACAACTGCCAGGTAATACAGACATATAACACGATGCAGTGACAGGGATACTTCCATGCTGGAGAACAACTGCCAGGTAATACAGACATATAACACGATGCAGTGACAGGGATACTTCCATGCTGGAGAACAACTGATACAGCTGCCAGGTAATACAGACATATAACACGATGCAGTGACAGGGGTACTTCCATGCTGGAGAACAACTGCCAGGTAATACAGACATATAACACGATGCAGTGACAGGGGTACTTCCATGCTGGAGAACAACTGCCAGGTAATACAGACATATAACACGATGCAGTGACAGGGGTACTTCCATGCTGGAGAACAACTGCCAGGTAATACAGACATATAACGCGATGCAGTGACAGGGATACTTCCATGCTGGAGAACAACTGATACAGCTGGTACAGCTGCCAGGCAATAGAGACATATAACACGATGCAGTGACAGGGGTACTTCCATGCTGGAGAACAACTGCCAGGTAATGCAGACATATAACACGATGCAGTGACAGGGATACTTCCATGCTGGAGAACAACTGCCAGGTAATGCAGACATATAACACGATGCAGTGACAGGGATACTTCCATGCTGGAGAACAACTGCCAGGTAATGCAGACATATAACACGATGCAGTGACAGGGATACTTCCATGCTGGAGAACAACTGCCAGGTAATGCAGACATATAACACGATGCAGTGACAGGGATACTTCCATGCTGGAGAACAACTGCCAGGTAATGCAGACATATAACACGATGCAGTGACAGGGATACTTCCATGCTGGAGAACAACTGCCAGGTAATACAGACATATAACACGATGCAGTGACAGGGATACTTCCATGCTGGAGAACAACTGCCAGGTAATACAGACATATAACACGATGCAGTGACAGGGATACTTCCATGCTGGAGAACAACTGCCAGGTAATACAGACATATAACACGATGCAGTGACAGGGATACTTCCATGCTGGAGAACAACTGCCAGGTAATACAGACATATAACACGATGCAGTGACAGGGATACTTCCATGCTGGAGAACAACTGCCAGGTAATACAGACATATAACACGATGCAGTGACAGGGATACTTCCATGCTGGAGAACAACTGCCAGGTAATACAGACATATAACACGGTGCAGTGACAGGGATACTTCCATGCTGGAGCACAACTGATACAGCTAGTACAACTGCCAGGTAATACAGACATATAACACGATGCAGTGACAGGGATACTTCCATGCTGGAGAACAACTGCCAGGTAATACAGACATACAACACGATGCAGTGACAGGGATACTTCCATGCTGGAGAACAACTGCCAGGAAATACAGACATATAACACGATGCAGTGACAGAGATACTTCCATGCTGGAGAACAACTGCCAGGTAATACAGACATATAACACGATGCAGTGACAGGGATACTTCCATGCTGGAGAACAACTGCCAGGTAATATAGACATATAACACGATGCAGTGACAGGGATACTTCCATGCTGGAGAACAACTGCCAGGTAATACAGACATATAACACGATGCAGTGACAGGGGTACTTCCATGCTGGAGGACAACTGCTACAGCTGGTACGGCTGCCGGGTAATACTGAAATATAACCTCAGGCAGGACGTCTTCTTCATCCCAATCACTTACGTCTATGTACAGTAGATTATATATCAAAACACAGCGAAGTACACATATGAAATTCCCTGATTTCTAAAACTATCAATTTGGACATGCTGATTCATACATTTGTCATGATCTCGATTTTTTATTTCAGATCCAGTGCTGGTGAAAATGGTGAGTATACACAACGTTACTCATTAATTCTACAAAAAATGACAGTTAATTATCCTTGGTTGTTTGTATAAACGCGATATTGTTTTTACAAACATTAAAAGTAATTGTGATAGAAGAAATTAAATCACCATTATGTTTGTTGGGCTCATTAAACTTCATCACAGACAGGGAATATATATATATTCAGCATTTCCAGATAAATTGTCTGCTAACACAAGCGTTGTTTGAAAGAAACAGCAGATTGTAAATCTCGAGAAACAGAAACTGTTTCCTAGTTATGGGCTTCCGACACTACAGACGTGGACAGAGACATTGTCGTGTGTATTATATATATATATTGATATATGATCTACGCGTTATTCAGCAATACAAGCTTGGTATATATTTCCCTTAAACATGGTTAAGCTAGTGTTTAGCATGTTTGCTTTCCATTACTTGTACTTTAGATATTGAAATGGAGCTTAGACAACCCAGACGGGGTTACACATGCTTCATCTAACCATCACATCTAATGTTTTAGAACTTCTCATGGCAGAGGAGGGTGGAGCCAGTAAGTATGGGATACATGTAATATATAAAGTGTTGATGAAAGAATGTTGTCACGTGGGCTGATACGAAGTGAATGCCAATTGTTTTAATATGTCCGTCTTTCGTGTAAACTTCACATTATATCATGGTAGATGTGGTAATTTTATTTTGTTGGTCAAGTGTCTTGTGTATTAATAATGAATATGTTCACTGGTGATGCAATTACCCCTTCCTTTTGAGTGGAATATGTGTAGAGGATAATTTTCATAATATATGACTGTTAGTCGAATATACGGACCAACAGTAATTGGTACCTTACGATATGTTAACGAATTAATATTATCATCGCATATAAGTCATTGCATTATGTATAGTGATAAAAGGGAAAAGAAACATTACTGTTGTTATGAACAACTTTTCCAATTTCGCCAACACCATTTCATCATGCAGTGAGGTTTCAGTTGATAATTTGCAAACATTATACATTATGCAATTATTGAGTTGAATTTTCTCACCAGCATCGGATGGAGACGCTGAATCTACCTGCAGTTTTGATCTCGTGGAAGATGAAGCCTTGCCGTTTGGTAAGAACAGAATACGTTCATCGGCATATAGTAATTACCATGAGGAGTATTGTTCAGGTTCGTCCTGTGCAGGCACATGTACCGCATCAGGTGAATAAATGTCTTTGATTACGTGTAACTGATGTTTATTTAAGGATTGACTGTGTATTTTGTTCTGTTCATTGAGGTATGAATCGAAAAACTGATGTGCAAACTGTTTGCACATCGGTTTATCGATTCATACCTCAATGAACATAATCAAATACACAGTCAATTCTTATAATTAACTTTGACAGCGTAAAACATGTTTTATTAACAATAGTTTAACCAAAAACAGTTGTATATATCAAAACAGACAAAAATGAAGAGATTGATAAACATTCCAGGTGTAGGAATACATACTGTGGCGTGACATGAATCAGGTGATCGTTTAATTTATACACGTAACTTGACACGCCTACAGTCAGTAGCCAATCAACGTAGCGTAGGATCAAAACAATGTTCATTGGACCTGTCAATTACGTCAGGAGGCGAAAACAACGGCAACAGTCAGACTGTAACGAACCGGAAGAAATTTATATGTCCGGGAGAAGGTGGCTGTTTCAAATAACATGGTCAGTCGCCGCCAAATTTAAACATTACTTCCCTGATTACGGTTAAACATAGTTGGAAATATGCGAGTTAGAAATGAAACCCGAAGACATGAAAGTTGAACCGAGGCGTGCGGGGAAAAAACAGGCGAGCGAGCCTGCACGCTTGTTGTTTCATTCATTCTCGGCCTTTCGGTTTCAAAGGGTAGTTCAGACAATGAATATTCATGAAAGTCGCTAAATGTCCTCTGCATGTCGATACACGTGAGCAGAAAGGCAATTCCCTCGAGTGTAATATTGGGAATCCCCGACATTCCGCAGTAATAAAAGAAGTGCGTCTAGGTGGGCGTGGCTTGATTTTTTACATTCATTGGGAAGTAAATGCAATAACACGTGACCAATTCAGCTAATCAGAATGCAGGAATGTCAATGGACACATCGAGAATTTAATTGTATAGGTATGATATGGGTGTAAATATATAATCATGACAACAGATTAAAAGTAAAGTATTTATTGAGATGGCCCTCTTAATGTAAATGTACAAGAAGTGTATATCAAACTCGGATAGCAGAAACTGAACTGGGGATTCTGGATTTCACACTTTGCTTCAATTGTCTAATTTTTTTATCAATTTTGACAGGTTCACTAGAACAGAGGCTAAAGGATGTCCGAAAGGTGTTTGTTAAAACTGAGAGCTTTAAGCAGATGAAAGAGAAGCTGAAGACGTTTGGCCATGTGACAATAAGTGGCTCTCCAGGAGAAGGTAAAACATCCATGGCCCTGATGCTGGGAGCTGAATACAGGAAGCAGGGGTATGAGCTGGTACTGCTTGAGGATGTAGATAAAGTACAGTTGTCTGATTTTATAGATAAAGGCAAAGACGTGTGTGTTATATTGGATGACGTATTGAAGACAGTCAGATCAAATATGGATCTGTCCGGTCTTATGCATTTTTTATATGACCTGCATGTGCATCTGGATCAGTGTGAGGGAAGGTCCGAGGGAAGATACTTGCGTCTGCAACAAGAACCAAGCAAGATCAAACAAACAAACATTTGTGTTATATTCACTGTAGAAGCAGGTATTCTTCAGTTTGCAATATCGAAGTTGGAGAGCCATCTGATTTTCAGAAGTTTAACAGATGTCACACTAGGTTGTCAGATTACACGTGAGGAGAAGAAAAAAATGTGGCTAAATCACACAAGTCACACACAATGTAGTAAACAAAATGAGTTGAACAAACTTATTGCCTTTGAAGGAACAACTGTCAGGTTTCCTCTCGTATGCAAACTGTTCTCAAGTTGTGATACTTTTCAAATGCATCCTGAAGCCTTTTTCGAGAAACCTATATTTTACGTAAAAAATCAACTTCAAACGCTTGTCAGCTCATTGGATGACAAGTCAGCTGCCCTCATCCTGGTCTTACTTTCTGATGGGCAGCTAAACATCAGTCAACTGGAGAGTGAAGGTGCTAGCCCAGACCTAGAGGCTCACCTCAAGGCAGTTGCAACTCTTGTGAAGACATCAACCAGACAGGGTGTCACTAAAGCTGTCCGGGGCTTCTGTGGTACATTGTTGACAGAAGGAAACATAACAACATTTTCTCATTCTGTGATGTACGATGTTTGTGCTTCTATTGTATTCAATATTGAACCAGAGTTAATTCTAAAACATTGCAGTATTAAGTTCCTGTTTGAGCATGTACAGGACGAGCAAGCCAAAGTTATTCCTGTTAGTGCACACCAGCTCACCATTTATTTATCAGGGACCTATAAGGAAATAATTGTTGCCAGACTGGCTGATTCACTTGTCTACGGTGCTCCAAGTAAATACATCATGTATTCCATAGTGAAAAGAGAGGAAATAGCTGCCTATTTATCTCAAATGACTGAAAATGTTTTTTCCCTGTCTTATGAAGCCAAGCACAACATTCTCCATTACGCCTGTGTCACTGGGAACAAGAATATCCTGCAGCGACTTCTTCCTCACTGTGAAATCAATAGGCGTGGGTTGAATGGCTGGACACCAGTGATGTATACAGTTGTTTCTGGACAGATGGAATGTTTTGACTTCCTTGTGAAACACAAAGCTGACATCACTTTATGTGACAGCAACAAGAACAATTTATTACATTTGACCTGTCAACATGGAGATGTGTCCACAGTAAAACATGTGAAAAGAGAGTTTAAGAAACTGAATTCTGATTTGAATCTCAACAGTCGAGGAATACATGACTTGACACCAGTAATGTGTGCTGTGCTGTTTGGCACGTATGATGTTTTAGACTATCTCTGCAAAAAGAAAGTTGATTTAACATTAAGAGATAGCAACAACAACACAGCACTTCATCTTGCAAGTCGGTATGGAAATAAGTCCACTGTAGAAAGTCTTCTCCCAAACACAGAGATAAATACACGTGGCAGCAATGGACAAACGCCAGTTATGTCTGCACTGTTATCTGGAAGGAAGGAAACCTTCGACCTTCTTGTGTTAAAAAAGGCTGACATTACATTGACTGACGCTGACAACAACAATCTCCTTCATACAGCTTCCCACGTTGATGATGTATCCATGTTAGTGCAAATCGTACCACAGTTTGACATTAATACTCGCGGAAAACACGGCTGGACAGCAGTGATGACGGCAGCAATAAATGGAAAAATGGATGCATTCAATATCCTGCTAAAAATGAAGGCTAACCTGAAACTGAATGATGACACCAACAACAATCTTCTCCATCTTGCATGTCATGGAGGAAATGTCTCTATTGTGGAAATATTATTGCGAAAGTTTGAGATCAACAGTCGGGGAAACAACGGTTGGACGCCAGTGATGTTTGCAGCTGCAAGTGGAGAAGAGAGTGTTTTCAACCTGCTTGTGTCACAGGGGGCTGATATAACACTGAGGGATGGCTACAACAATTCTGTATTCCATTTAGCATCTATAGGTGGAAATATTTCCATTGTGAAATATCTATTGCCAAGTACTGCTATCGACTGTCGGGGAAACCATGGGAGAACAGCACTAATGATTGCAACTTTGCTTGCTAAACCAACTCTTTTCAGACTACTGTTGTCAAAGAAGGCCAATATGACATTGATTGATGATCATAATGACACTCTCTTACACCTTGCGTGTCAAGGGGGGAACTACTCCATTGTGAAATATCTGTTGACAAAATATGACATAAATACTTCTGGAAGACATGGCCGAACACCAGTCATGAATGCAACATGGACGGGAAGGAAGGATGTGTTTGATTTGCTTGTGAGTCAGGAAGCTGATCTCACATTGACCGATGACTACAAAGACAATGTTCTACATATGGCATGCCAGGGAGGAAAAACAGCTATTGTAGAACATCTGTTGACAATAATTGATATCGATCTTCGTGGAAAGGACGACTGGACACCAGTATTGCATGCAGCGAACGCTGGGCAGAAGGATGTGTTCAACTTACTTGTGTCAAGAAAAGCGGATCTCACCCTGATTGATGATTACGGTAACAATGCACTTCACCTTGCATGTCAGGGTGGAAATCGCTCCATCGTAGACTCTCTTCTGCCTAAGTTTGATATCAACATTCCAGGACAAGATGGACGGACACCATTGATGAATGCAGTTGTTTATGGAACAGATAATGTGTTTAACCTGCTGTTGTCACGAGACGCTGATAAAACAGTGAATGATAACCACAATGATTCTGTTTTTCATTTAGCATGTCAAGGTGGAAGAAGTTCCATTGTGGAATGTCTTCTGCCAAAGAAGATCAATAGACTGGGAAATCATGGGAGAACAGCCATAATGAAGGCAGCTTTGGCAGGCAAAATGAGAGTATTTGATCTGCTTGTGACACACCATGCTGATCTGAAAGTAACTGATAACAGCCAAGACAATGCGCTTCATTTGTCATGTCAGAGTGGGAACACAACTATTGTAGAACATCTTCTTAATATATTTAACAAGGATATCAAGGGACAGAATGGCTTGACACCAGTAATGTATGCAGCTAGGGCTGGGCAGGGGAATGTGTTTAATCTGCTTGTGTCAAGAAAAGCTCAGATGAAACTGTCTGATCTCTCAGGAAACAATCTACTGCATCTTGCATGTCAGGGTGGAAATAGCTTCATCATAAAACATCTCTTGCCCATGTTTGACATTAACACTCCGAGAGAAGATGGATGGACGCCAATAATGATGGCAGCTCTCAGTGGAAAAAAGGATGCTTATGATCTGATTGCAACACGAGGGGGTAATCCATCACTGACTTCCCCTGAGACTGATACTGTTCTTCACGCAGCCTGTCAAGGTGGTAGTGTAACCATTGTCAAGGCCCTGATTGGTAAATTTGACATCAACGCCAGAGGCAGAAATGATGAGACTCCTCTAATGAGGGCAGTTAGTGGAGGCCACATTGCTGTGTACAAGTTCCTGGTATCTCATAAAGCTGACCATACTCTTGTGGACAAGGGTGGACACACTCTTCTACATCTTGCTACTCAGCATGGTCAGCTTCGTATGGTGAAATACATCATAGACTCTTTTGACATCAATGCTAGAGACGAGGCTGGCTTGACACCTGTGATGATGTCAGTAGTATCTGGCAAAGTTGCTGTGTTCGAATATCTTAGAAGGAGAGGCATAGACTTGACGTTAGTTGACAACTCAGGGAATGACATGTTGAAGCTCGCTCGTGAAGCAGGATGCAGACAAATCATAGAACAACTACAACCAGCCAAGAAGGTTAAACGATTGTCTGCACTGAAAGATACGAAGGTTGGCAAACTGTTTATTCCATCTAAGAAGAACGTGCAGTTACATTCTGGAATAAGCTCAGAAGTCACAAATGAGAGTCCAAGCTCCCCCACTGAAAACAGCAATGATTTTGATTTGAAACAAACAGATTAATCTGCAGAAACATTCCAACCTCTGGCTTGTTGTGTAGGCAACGTGTGAATCGCCCATCCCTTCTGTGACGGTAACGGCTGTATGTGGACATGATGATGTCTTCCGACTCCTGATGTTTCACAAGGTAGATCCCAGTCTGATCTCTCTGGGGCGGCGAGAACTTTTTAAACAGTTTGAGAAATAACACGAGAATAGAAGGACGTTCTTTGAAATGAAAATCATGTATGGACATTCAATCTGCATTGTGTCTTCATTCATGGTGTATTCAGTTGTTCACATATCGACAGACATGCTAGTAATGTTTTCATTGTGTATGCCGCATGACTTGCGCTGTTAATGATGTTAGAATATATGAAAATGAAACCTTAGGACTGTACATAACCTTATTTTCTATTTTTTCAAATATATGTCAATGTTATATAAATACTAGCGGAAAATATAACTGTGCTTCATATACAATTCAGCAATAATATATATTTGTTCGGAAATTGAATAATGCGTCTTTCGAAACAATTTGTTTTAAGACTTCTCGACTTAAAGGGTGTGATTCACAAAGTGTATGTGCATGTTAATGCGCAACACGCTAACTGGATGTTTGTGTGTTTGTTAGTAGCATGATACTTGCATAAATGTTTTGTTGAAATGAACAACACACACCGATTGTTTAGTTATCAGGTATTTGACCGTAGATAACGCTCTTTTCATATCTCTTTGGAGAAGTTCACTACAGCAAGGCAACACTAGTGACTTGTCACAGGTAAACAAGAAAATCCTATTTCGATACTATTAACTGTTCTGACAATACCTTGATATCAATTAGGGACATAGTATTACGCAAATGCATTACGTGACATAATTTTACGGTTGAGGGAGAGAACCATCAGAACCACACATCAAGTGAAACGCCCTGTTTTGCTGCCACATCACCACCAGTGTTGCCCAACGTCGTTAGTTTAGGGGTTGAAGTGTCATGTTATGGAGTGGCATCACAAGTCATGGGAGGACACAACTTAATGGCAATTTGAATGACATGCACTTCCGCGGCGACCTCGTTCGAGCACATGTTCTCCCCTTTGTGAAAATGAAGGTACATGACGTCACTATGTGCACAGCAGAATAAAGCAAGCGCGCACCTTGCTTCTGTTGACCTTTTGGGGCAGTATTACCTTGCTGTACCATGATCCGCAGTTTCTCCAGACCACTCCCCCATAGGAAATATCTGGGATGGGACGGAAAGCTGCCTACACCAGGACTATGGCAACTCTAGCTGATCTGAGCCAAATTTTTGGTTCACATTTGGAACAACATCCCCAGGGCTGTTTTCAATCATCTGAATTCTTCATTGCTACACAGCTTCCTCTTCTGAATCATCGCGAATTTTGGTCAAACCCAATATTGACAATTTTTATTGAGTTTTAAGACCATTCCCCTTAAAGAACATGTTCCACTGTCTCCTGGTACCAACGACCTCCGTGGTGGTCCAGTGGGAGAGCGTCTGTCCAGAGGGCATGAGGTCCGGGGTTCGATCCCTGCCGCATCATATAGTAAAACGTTAAAAAATGGGCTCAGCCTAAAGGAGCAAAAACAAGTCGTGGTTGGCTCAGGGTCAGCTTACCGTGTCAAGTTACTGTGACACGCACGCACGCACGCACGCACGCACGCACGCACGCACGTGCATGCACATTGAAATGTAAGTGCAATAATACTGGACGCGACCTTAAACCCAATTGCACCTCACCTCATCTCATCTGTCTCCTGTTACCACAAATGTGATTTGTTAATAAATCAATTAATCAACATATGTATGTAAACCAAGTTACTGATTTGAATGACAAGTTATGTGGATCTTATGACATTGCATTTTGTTTTGTTTTTTAAAGAGTGTCATTGTGCCATAAGATTCATAATTCAAGTTAAGTTTCTGGCAGTGATAGTGTTATTAAATCATTTACTCACCATGAACTCGACACAGCAAACAATATTGAACTTTATCAAATCTATACTGCTAAACCAAAAAAAATGGAATCCTATGTCTTGTTTTAAAACTAAAAAGGCATATTATTTCACTTCTCCAGACAGAAAAGGCCCCTTTAAATACTTGCAAGGATCGCCTGCCGAAAAAGTTGCTTTCTTGCAGTGAACACATGAAAGGGGTGGTAAATGGGAGGTACTTTCGAAACATATATGTTTTTTTCCTTCCCCAGCAATATAGAAGTAAGTAGGGGCAACTCTGAACTATAACTGGTGACAAAGGTGCTGTTGACTGAAAAGTGTTCACACTCTGTTATAAATAGTGACGATAAGAGAGACATTGCACACTGCATCAGTAACCATCATGTTAACACTGTTAAGTGTGTGATATATGCATACATAGAAAGTATAATATGAGGGACCAAGTCATACTAAGTTTACGGCACGAAGGTCTAAGTTTCAGGTTTTCCCGAGCTAGAGCTTACTTGTAAAAATTGTCAATCCTGACAGGACAGCGTGATAGATATTCCGGATGAGCCCAAACACGAGGGCATCAACTGGATTTTCACCTGTACGTGTGTTTGTTTGACGCTCATTATATTCAAGGTATTCCCTGTTGTATCCGTCTTCTTTTGTCTGGGTACTCCCAGGTACCCTCCCCACTCCCCCTCATCACCCACCCCAGAACCCCCGGCTTTACCAACCTCGTCGTCGCTGATGAGCCCTTTGAGTTAAGGTATCCTTCCCTTCCTTCATCAACGATTTATGTTTAGATTTTAGAACATCACGTGTGTGTGTACACTCTGACAAGAACATGTACGTGCAATAATTTTGCCTTTTCAAATGCCTGTCAAAACTCGAAAACGTTCCCCTGAACTCATATTATCCCCTATTTGCCTTCCTCACACTGAAGAAAAACCTGAACAGAATATTGTTAAAGTTCAATGGGAGGAATAGTGCTAGGTTCTCCGAAATCACCACGTAGTGAGACATGTTGCTTGACAATGGTGTTGCAATAAAGAAGATGTTCAATATATCTTATCCTTACTTAAGTAATTATGCCTCGTCTATTGAGCAGTATTTGTTTCCTGATCAGATAAGAAGCCAACAATGTCGTGATCTTGAACATCAACAAACCCTAGAGATTTGGTTTTATTTGCCATTTAACTTGATCAGAATCCTCAAAAAGGTCATCTTCCAAAATATCGTCGATGACAGATTGCGGTATATTTACTTTCAAGAGGTAGCAGATGACTCTCTCTGGAAGAACTAGGAGACGATGTCTCTGAAACTGTTTCAAATGCTCATTTTATTATTGAACGTTGTAAACATTGAATGTTCTGAGAGGTTGAAGGGCAGTTTTCACTCCTCCTACTAATCTGCCATCAATTTTGATCATATCATTAACTTTGATGGGCATCAGTAATTCCGATTAGGCAGCCATATTTCTTTATCTTTGTCGTCTGCCAAGTGTGTAAATAAACTACTATTAACTTTTATCAAAAGCGTTTGTTTTGTTGTTTTTGTATTTTATTGTATCAGCATTTGAAAAATAGAGGAATGTATCTATTTCAAGCATGTTGACTAAAATATTGATAATCGTATTACGTAATTTCAGGTCTACGATAGCTCAGTTGTTCAGGCGGTACGGGTGGCCCAGTCGTCTACGGCTCCGCGATTCCCTGTGCAGAGTTGCGTCCTTTGGGCACGCCAGAAACCTATGATTGTGGGTTCGAATCTCAGTTCGCCCCGATTATGTTTCTATATTTTTCAGCACCATACCCATGCTCGTGAGTTTCACTGAAGTTGCAAACGTCTAAGAACCTGCATCACTTATGGCTTTCCTTCACTCAGATCACAACTCACAATCAGGAAATGCTCACGATTATTTTACGTTCAATAGAGATATCTAACTCATTCTTCAAATGCTGCTGGAGGGCACATTTTGCATCACTTTGACATTATCAAAACAATGTGCAAATGTGCGATAAACAGCAGTGCTGTTTAAATTGATGCGTGCATTAGGGAAATATATTTTAATGGGTTTGGCTCAGCGGGGCAATCTATACTGGAATTATTTATATTGGGACGAGAGGTTACAAATAACCTGGCACATCAACATATATACACAGTAAAAAAAGTGTTGCACCCCCTATACTTTTTCATGGAGGGGTGTTTTGAAAGGGTGTAAAGATAACCGAATTAATATTATAACCAGGATTTCGTGTATACCAACAAACCAGTGTATTGTCTATACAATGAACTTAAATGGGGTATTCCATGACCTTATGGCATGTAATAATCTCATGCTGAACTTTTACGAAAAATGAACGAACAACGAGGCGCATTAAGTATGGTGACATCTCAATAATTTTTAGTGACCAAATTCATCCAATAGGGTAAGAATGTCATATGGAGATTTGACGAACACAGTAAGTCAATATCGAGAACTTCCACCAAGCACTTGGATCACAGCTTGAAGTCTTCATCTCATACTCCTCACCAGACGTTGGAATCGCTCCATGGGCAGCTGCTGCCACTCCTCGTGTAATGCTGCTTCCAATTCACGCAAGTTCTGTGGAGGAGGGTCCCGACGATAAATCAGGCGTCCCAAAATGTCCCATACATGTTCCAGAGGATTCAGATCTGGACTCATTGCTGGCCATGGAATCTGCGTCAGAGCATTGTTGTGGATAACCTGGGTCACAGCTCGTGAACGATGTGGTCTGGCATTGTCATCCATGAATATCGGTCTGGTGGCCAGTGGATGATTGTCAAAATGGGGCACCACAACTGGATTCAGCACCTCTTGGATGTAGCGCTCCCCTGTCAAGTTGCCTCGTATGGTCACTAAATCAAGCTTACAATCAAATGAGAAGCATCCCCAGACCGTAACAGATCCACCTCCATATGGTACAGTTGGCATGATGTTTCTTGCAGTATAAGCTGTTCCAGGACGCCTCCATACTCTCACTCTGCCATCCACAACATGCAGAAGGAACCTGCTTTCGTCCGACCAGTGGACTCTTCTCCAGGACCTCAAGTTCCAGTTCTGTCTCAGTCTACACCAGGCTAGACGTAGTCGTTTGTGGTTGTCTGTGAGTTTAGGTCGCTTGATAACCCTTCTGGACTTCAACCCTGCAGCTTTAAGACGATTTCTCACGGTCTGGGTACTGAACTGTTGACGAGGAAGCCAAAGACGTTTCAAGGTTGTGCTTGTAGCAAATGGATGACGCCTTACCACCCTCAACAACGCTCTGTCATCTCTAACTGTGGTCTTACGTGGTCTGCCAGAGGGTCTGCGATTCCTTACATCATTAGTTTGTGCGTGTTTTCTGACCAAACGGCTTATTGTTGAGTAGTGATGTCCGGTTCTTCTGCCAATCTCCTTGAACGAAAGACCTGCTCCATGAAGGCCAATAATCTGCCACTTGACTGCTTCTGACAATCGTCTACCCGGCATTGTGGGTTACAATAAACTGGGCTGTCAGAGAACATTTTTTATAGGCGATGTTGAGCTTAAGAAGATACTGCAATCTGCAAATGTCATGCACCATGCAATTCACGTGCTGATTGCTATGTTTTGGTGATCATCTTCCCTCCGAAAACATTACACATTTAACATCAGATCCCCAAGGAATACCTACCATTAAAACCAGAGTCGGGCGTTTTAAATGTTGTGATGTATCAAACGTATTAATGTGGGGGTGCAACACTTTTTTTACTGTGTATATATTTCCTTCTCAGATGTTATAACCTCTGTGGGACGTATTTGTATTTAGACACAGAGGTGATGAAAGCCAACACGTTAACACTTAAATGTGCACAATACCTCTGAGTTATCATCACTGTAATAATAAACAAAATGCCCCTTTCCATGTTCATAACAAAGATCTGCTAAAAGCAGAGTCGATTTCTCGATTCCTACTTTATCGTGATGTTTATAAATGAAATAGTGATCAAACTTTTCCCAGAATCACATTTTCTATAAATGACAGGAACGTATTAATCTTGGATATGCAGAAAAAAACAATGTTCAAAATATAACGAAAACTGTGTGTGAGGAAGATAATGAGTGTATAATACTATCAGGCAGGAAGTAGCAAAGTGATAAAGAGGACGACGTATATACGGAAGGAAAATTAGGTCATGAATATTACAGAACCAGCATAATTGCACGGTAATATTTGTCTGAATCCTCATGTCAACAGCTAGAATGATGTAGTAGTTACACATCATGTTTAGATATGTCATGTGATGACTATACTGTCCATATCTGATCCAAACTGGAGCGAGTGGAGAGTATCTACGCTGCTTTCGACACTATGTGAGTCAAATAAAGTAAGACATACAAATGTTGGGAACAGTATTTGTTGTGATGCTTAATCCTCTGCAAATCAATCTGCCAATCCTACATTCATGTATGTATCCTAAATGACAACATATTAAATACTACCACTTTTTTGTGACAGAAGGAAAACAAGATTTTTAGTGAAACATTCAAATGTTAAGTTTTGTATGACTATATATATATTACATTGCCTGATCAGCTTAACATGAATTGCCCACTCAGATACAGTATGCTGACTCAAAGCGACCAGTCCTTGTTTTAGCAATAAATAATATGATGGCAGTGTTCAGTGTGAAATATGTAAATAGTGGCAATAGAAAAAGTCAGTGATAATAATGTATTCACCAAGCAGGGACAGCTGTCAAGCTTCCGAGAAAGACCTATGGCCAGAAATCCAGAGTGATCTTCACATGAAAGCTGGCCTTGATGTATTCTTAGGTAAAAAAAAAAATGTATGACGAAATGTGTGAGAGATGATCTACCCACGCCCTCTTCCTCTAATAAAGCCCAACACCTTTCAGAACTTTCAACACAGTGTCCGAAATTTACGCATCACAAGAGGAATTAAATGTAGTAACATCTTCGCCACTGCTTACATAAAATAACACTACATTCCTGACAACTAGTTTATGTCCAAATACAATGCAATGGACTCCTACCGAATCTCAAGAGGAGCAATGTCATACAGTTACAATAATTGTTGTACTCTATGTTTCAAGAAAGGTTTGCTACGGCCTTGTTTGTTGATGTGGAACAGTAATGGCTTCTGAGTTGGGTATTTGTGTAAAACTGTGGCATGGTATCTCAGTGCGGTATGTGTTTTATGGAGCTTGTAACCCAGTACAAATACACGTCACTGAGGAGCGCATAGCCACATACCTATATATGCCTTGCACTAAAACGAACAATATGACTAAACAATTATATTCGTAAGTGTTTATTGATGGCATGATTTGGTTTGTAAAATAGATCTAAGTAACTACATTTGCACCTGGATATAATTTGACCCAACAACATAGGTTGCAAGTGGAAATAGAAAACGTACATTAGCGTTTGTCAATGTTCAAGCCTCAATGATAAGAATGGGCTCCAAACTTCAGCATCAGACAGCAACACATTAACCACTCACGGTAAGCTATAAATACACACTTACAGAAATAAATACACTTGTTATGCACAGAATAAGGTCCACACACCCTCTGCTGTCGCCAACATGTCTTGCTTCGAAAAGGGACACCACACAGTCACTTGCAGAGGAGAACTCATGTCAGTAATACAGATTAATAGATATGTACGATCACAGATCTATCGATAGTCATAGCTTGTAGCAAAGTACTCTTGGCATTTGACAACTCACTATCTATTTATTTGTTGTTTTATTAGTGACGCTACCTTCCATAAGCAATATGTGAATAAAACTCGCTAACTCATGCTTAACAATCTCATTAATTTACATATGTACAAAAGAAGACCCGGTGGACTGAACGCTGTATTATCGACATTATCAAAAGATCGAATCTCGTCCCTGACTGGGAGCGTCGTCTTGTGCACTGGAGTGGTATGACAGTGCTTTAGGATCAGTGTCTCGGAGCCTGTGTGATTAAGTCTATATCATTCACATATACCTAACGATAAACCTTTCGAAAATAGGCCACAATAGTTTACGCTTTCCTAGCGATAATTTTAGGGCTAAGATTGTTTCGAAAATGTAGGCCCTGGCATAGAAATTAGGTATTTAGGATCGTTGCTTTGCACTGTTTTAATCATTCCTTTTGATCGCGGTTGGAAGAGGAAATCAGAGGCGCAACGAAACAATCAGAATGCATTCCACAGGGTTCCATTCCAGTCTATCAGTCGTCAACTTGGCAACTATTACACAGCAGTCAACCGAATGGGGAGAAACCATGGCCGGAACAAAAGCTGCGATGGAAGCCTTCAGAGGTTTAGTACTACATGGAGTTTAGGATGACAAACATGCGATCTGAGAACCTTGCTGAAAGTCAGTTGGTCAGACGAAAGCAGGATCCTGCTCCATGTCATGGATTGACGAAGGAGGGTTTGGAGGTAAAGTAATCTGAACTATTGACCCAGGAACATCAACTGTCCCTTTGGGGGGAGGCTCGGGAAGAATTTGGTGGTGTATCTTACACGGGTGATGAGTGTTTGGGAATTACAAGCTCTGACGTTCATACAGTTTGGTCCTGGTTTGAAGGTTCATTCTCAGATTAACACACAAAGATAAATTTTATTCATGAACGTATGTATGCTCAACTTGCTCAAAAGGAACATCGGTTGTAGATTGTTTGAAATGAATGTATTCAAATAATATCATCATTAGGTGAGAAATGTCTGTTAAGAACTACATCAGTGAGGAAGTCACAATAACAGCGCGTCTTACATTTACATCAAGTACAGTACCTCAAAATGGCCAGCACAGGAGATTTTCGAAGCTGTCAATGAATCTGTGGCTGTAGACTGTATATAACAGTCTAGACCCGGATCGAATCGATACTACAATAGCCTGGTCGATGTGCATTAATACATTTTGTTACATCGGATGAGCCAAAGCAAGGGTATTGGTAAATGATAATGCAGTCAAACGTTCTGACGTTTCTCAATGTATGTTAAAAGGCTGAGTTCAAGATAAATAGGTCTAAATGATTCGAAAGAAAAGCTTTTGTATGTATTCGTGCAAGGGAAATCCCTGGGATTTCCCTATGAATGTGGAAGTAGTCCGTCAGTGTTTACATCATTTCAAGAATACAGTCACGTGCAAAAACGTATGAACGTCAAATTGTGTCGCTCATACACTATTGACAGTGAGGTTCCGGCCTCTCTACCTATGGAAAAGCTGTATAGTGTTCACTTCAAATTAGAATAGTATATCTGAGCTGTCCACTCACCCACCACAACCCCTCAGTTCTTGGATGCCCATCGTTCTGGGCAGTGGCAATCTATATCTCCAAAACAACGGCATGAGTCCCTTGGTAATGTGTATTTAGTCAAATCACTGAGGTCGATAACCATGAATGTGATATTCTCCCCGAGAGAAGATGTTGCAATATCCTGTGTAATACCTACATATATGTTGTCAAGTGATAACTTTTAACATTCCCGTGATGGCAGCGAGCGTACAATCTACTTTAGCTGTGTTACCACTTGTCAGATCAATTTTGGAAGAAGTTTAGGGAATAGTAAAGCAAAAGAAAAAATGGTAATATTCTTTCACAAGTCCGTATGTGTGGCTGCATGCGTACGTGCTGTCGCATGTGTGAGCGCGAAATGATCCCATGGTTTAACTATTTACTGTCAAGTGTGACATATCTTTTCATTTTACCAGACACTTCTTATGGACATTTTAAAGAAAATAGGCAGAACATAAGGCATCATTTATGAGTACATTTTGCAAATCCAAGTGTATTCATTTAAAGTTTACACACTTTCAACCTGCCCTCATTTTGACGAAGGAGAGAGTATGGGAGCTGTAGATAACTACTCATTAAGTGTCACTTGTTCTGTATTATTCATTTCTCTCTTTTTATAAGGGTGCATAGAGACACCAAGTGTGACAATTGGAGATGCTATCAGGGCTGTCAATTGGAACACTTTAGTTGTGCATGCTCTTTCTTGACTATTCGCTGACTATTGACTGTGTCTTGGTGACGCCACCCTTTCATGAAACAAATGATCGCACAGGCGTCATAAAGGTACACGAAAATCATGCAGCTTCACCTTAAAGGAAACTTTAAAACCAGATCACATGATAGCTCGGTAGTGATGTTATTAACTGATTTTGTGCTTCATTTTCTTTGATATATATTAAGAAAATCCGTGATGTTATTACATTGACAAGCGACATTAGCTTCAGTTTACATTGTCCGAATGTAAATAGTAACAGTCGGAACATTAACTGAGAATATCATTTTCAACTGTGCGTCAGATAAAGTATGTTCTTGACTGCCAACAATCATATTGACACCTGTATTTTCACAATTATTTTTACACGCAATCGGATAATATCCAGTTACCTAACTAAAAACGTCTTTTTTATAATGTTTCATGTTCGAAAAAAACTATTTCTCCATTGTGTTCAGGTAATTTTGTGACTACTATAGTATAGTAGGGGTAAGAAGTGGGGGTTTAATACATCACAGCAATGGCTTAATGTGTCACCCATGCTTGTCACAAGCTGTGTTAAATGCCTGTGTCAAATCCGACAGATGGAATGACATATCTCAAAACCCGCTTGGGTGGAAATTATTGTGAAAAACGGGTGCGAAATTGATGATTTACAGACTACAATGTAATTAAATTCATTATATAAATATTTGTAAGTAACTTCAATCACTGATCCTTCAATTGAGGCATCACTCTCATTCGCATTATTACCTTGGGCAAACACTAGCCAAAACATCCATAAATTCATGAATACATCACGATAGTTCAACGACATATGGCATATTTATTGTTATACAAATGCTGGGTAGATATGTGTGAAAGAGAATAACTACAGATTTATATAGCGCTGGTATCCAGTTCAAAGAACTGCTTAAAAGCGCTTCATTTGAGCGCTGGGGCTAACGTAGACCTGGGGCGAGAGGTATCATTATGTACATACCAATTGTTACCTAGCTGTTGGTAGGGTGTACACAGATGTAAACTACGTACACAACTTTGCTATACCCATCTAAGGTCTGCTGGACATGTTGACTATGTGATGGGCCACATATATATCGCCGATAAGTGGGTGAGTGAGTTGGGTTAACGCCGCTTTTAACAGTATTCCAGTTATATCGCGGCGTGTCAGCTCAATGTGGGAGGAAAGCCCGCAGTGATGACAGGTCTCAGACGTATACCACTTCGGTGAAACCCACGAGCACGGGTATGGGGCTAGCAAACCTAGAAACATAATCTGGTTTCTGGCGTGCCCAAGGGACGCAACTCTGCACAGCGAGTCGAGGCGAGGCGCCTTAGACGACTGGGCCACCCGTGCCCCCATATCGCCGATGAGGGCTATTTGAGCGTTATGACCACGATATGTGGAAACTACATATAACCAGCTGCATAGGCAGTTGTACACACATGTACTCTAATCTTAGAGACACATGTTTATCCATCTGAAGATTACCAATCTACCAAGAGTCCAGCTAGCTTCAAACGCATTTAATGTGAAACTGAATCGAGGCAATGTATTTTCCTTGACTATTTCGCCTTTCAAACGAGAATATCCATAAAAGTTACAGTTAAATTCCAATTTAATTGAATGTATTACCTCTCAGTCGTTATACAGTAAAATGAAGCTATGTATGTCCTGCTTCCTATTAAGAAGGAAACATAAACCTTTTTGAATGGGATGATCATGACATGTGCAGCCCATGTGTCGGTGGTGAAGGCCACGTTGGTCAGCCTCTGACAGTTAACAAGCTCGAAGTGGAGTCCATAAGGTAAACTATTTTCTCCTTGACATTTATTATTTATTTACCATTTATTTATCTGTCGATGTAGGCTTCATAGAAAATACAATCTTTATGAACTGAATTACTGCCGTAAGTTGTAAAGGCGAATCAAGGAGGATACTGTGTTAGAAAATGTCCCCAACAAACTCTGCTGGTCGAAAGCGGCTACCAAAGAGATCAGGTGGACAGGTACGCTGGCTTGGTTGCAGAAGATATCAATCCCTGGATAATCGTAGGATGAGACGTGACTATTATAGGATAAACGTGAGTACTAAAGGATTATACTTGTTTATTAAAAGATGAGACGTGACTATTATAGGATGCGACGTTAGTATTATAGGATGGGACGTGAATATGATAGGATGAGACGTGTGTACCATAGGATGATACATGTGAAACACAGAGTGAGGCGTGTGTACCATAGGGTGATACATGTGAAACACAGGGTGAGACGTGTGTACCATAGGATGATACATGTGAAACACAGGATGAGACGTGTGTACCATAGGATGATACATGTGAAACACAGGGTGAGGTGTGTGTACCATGGAATGATACATGTGAAAGACAGGGTGAGGCGTGTGTACCATAGGATGATACGTGTAAAACACAGGGTGAGACGTGTGCACTGTAGGATGAGACGTATGTGCTAATTGAAACGTGTATACTATAGAAAGAGACCTGCATATTTTAGGATGAGACGTCTCTACTATGGGATGAGACGTGTGTACTACAGAATGAGGCGTGTTTACTAATGTATGAAACGTCTATACTTTAGCAAGAGAGCTGTATATTATAGAATGAAACGTGTGTACTATAGAATAAGACATGTCTATTGTAGGATGAAGCGTGTGTACTACAAAATGAGACGTGTGATCTACAGGATGAGACGTGTGAACTGTAGGATGAGAAGTGTGCACTGTAGGATGAGACGTGTGCAGTGTAGGATGAGACGTGTGAACTACAGGATGAGACGTGTGTACTACAAGATGAGACGTGTGCTCTACAGGATGAGAAGTGTGAACTACAGGATGAGACGTGTGCACTGTAAGAAGATACGTGTGCACTGTAGAATGAGACGTGTGAACTACTGGATGAGACGTGTGAACTACAGGATGAGACGTGTGTATTAAAGGATGAGACGTGTGCACTGTAGGATGATACGTGTGAACTACTGGATGAGACGTGTGAACTACTGGATGAGACGTGTGTATTGTAGGATGAGACGTGTGTACTACAAGATGAGACGTTTGAACTACTGGATGAGACGTGAATTATTGGATGATATGTATGTACTGTAGGGTGATACGTCTGTATATAGGATGAGACGTGTGGACTGTAGGATGAGAATCCTGTACTAGAGGAACATATTTCTCTATTACAATATGTGACTTGATACCATATGTTGAGATGTGTCTATTATGAGATAGGACGGCCGTACTCTATGATTGGATGTGTCTATTATTGGATCAAGTTTGTATACTTCAGAATGAGACGTGTGTACTATAGGAAGATACTTGTGCAGTAGTTATGTAGTACAGTATAGAATGAGAAGTGTGTACTGGAGAATGATACGTGTGTTCTTTAGGATGAAATGTGCCAATTTTAGGATGATACATGTGTACCATAGCATGAGACGTGTTTATTACATATGAGACGTCTCTATAATAGGAGGAGACGTGTGTACTAAAGGATGAGACGTGTGGACTAAAGGATGAAATGTGTATACTGTAGGATGAGACGTGTTTATTATATGAGACGTGTCTTTAATAGGATGAGACGAGTGTAATAGAGGATGATACGTGTGTGCTCTAGGGTAAGACGTGTGTACTATAGGATGAGACATATGTACCACAGGATGAGACGTGTGTACTATAGGATGAGACGTATGTACCTCAGGATGAGACGTGTGTTCTATAGGATGAGACGTGTGTACTGGAGAATTATACGTGTGTTCTTTAGGATGAGATGTGCAAATTTTAGGATGATGCATGCGTACTCTAGTATGAGACGTATATACCATAGCACGAGACGTGTTTATTACATAATGAGACGTGTGGACTGGAGGGTGAGACGTGTGGACTAAGGGATGAAATGTGTATACTGTAGGGTGAGACGTGTGTATTATACGAAGAGACATGGGTATTATAGGATGAGACGTGTGTATTTTAGGAAGAGACGTGTGCAATGGAGGATGAGACGTGTGGGCTACAGGATGAGATGTGTGTATTATAGGATAGTCCGACGTGTGCAATGGTGGATGAGACGTGTGTACTACAGGATGAGATGTGTGTACTAGAGGTTGAGACGTGTGTACTAGAGGTTGAGACGTGTGTGCCAGAGGATGTGACTTGTGTACTACAGGATGAGACGTGTGCAATGAAGGATGAGACGGGTGTACCCTATGTGTATATTTCAGCATGAGACTCGTGTACTACAGGATGAGACGTGTGTACTACAGGATGAGACGTGTGTACTACAGGATGCGACTTGTATATTATAGGATGAGACGTGTGTACTACAGCATGTTCTACAGGATGAAATGCGTGTACTACATGATGAGACGTGTGTAATACATGATGAGACGTTTGTACTACAGGATGAGACGTGTCTATTATAAAATGAGACGTGTCTATTATAGGATGTGACGTATGAACTAAAGGATGAGACGTGTGTACTACAGGATGATACGTGTGTACTACAGGATGATACGTGTATATTATAGGATGAGACGTGTCTATTATAAAATGAGACGTGTCTATTATAGGATGTGACGTATGAACTAAAGGATGAGACGTGTGTACTACAGGATGATACGTGTATATTATAGGATGAGACGTGTGCACTATAGGATGAGACGTGTGTACTACAGGGTGAGACGTGTGCACTATAGGATGAGACGTGTGTACTATAGGATGAGACGTGTATATTATAGGATGAGATGTGTGTGCTACAGGATGAGATGTGTGTACTATAACTTGAGACGTTTATACTTTTGGATGAGACTTGTGTACTGTAGGATGGGACGTTTGTAATATAGGAATGGGGGTTTGTATACGTGGATGTGAGGATGTGATGCGTATAGTACAGGAAGACATGTCAGTACTTTAGGTTGAGACAGTTGTTTCAATAGGGTGAGTGTGGAATATTATATGATAAGGCGTGTCGACTAAAGGATGGGCTGACTGGACTGTGGGATAAAACGTGTGTTCAAAAGTGTGAAAGGAAAGCACTACATGATACGTCGACTGTACTATAGGTTTAGATTGTTTCAATGCATTGAGACATGTCTACTATAGGATTAGATAGGGTGAGGTGTGTGTTCTATAAGCTGTCCCGATTGTTACATAAGGGTGAGGCGTGAGATCAGAAGTGTGTACAAGAGGACAATACCTGTGTACTAAAGGAAGAGACGTACGTATTTACAGATGAGACGTGTCCACTATGGGATGAGGGGGCGCCATGCGATTTAAAGAGTGTGTCTATAGGGGAGGCGTGTATACTATAGGATGATGAGTGTGTTCTTTTGACAGATACTTTTACATCCAGTCCAACAAATGACTGATGTATGATGCATGTCTTCGGTGCAGTGATTTATACGTTCTTGGTAAATGCTTACACCATGTCATTGTTTCTCACAGGTTTCAGGTTGTATGTAGGATGTCATCTGTTCATGTTAACAAGTAGATACAGACGTGTTGTTAGAAATATAAAATAGCATTCATGTAACTTACATACGGACAGGATTAATGACCTTATGGGGTTGTATCACGTGACCAGGACACAGGTAAAGCAGGAACTGCACGCGACTTTTGAGAGGAAATCGATTTAAAATAGTGTTGTGCAGCTCTAGACCACAAAATGTTTAATCAATGGCATTCAAAGCCCTAAACGTTTTATGGTTCACATGTGGAGGACCTTTTTTCCAGGTTTGACGCATCAGTGTCCAACGTTATGTACGGAATACCCCTATGTTGACATGTTCCATTTTATATACATAAAACAATACTTATAACGTACATTGTGCATGTACATTAACATTGTTTGACGCATGTGTGCCACTTGTGGGGCAGATACGCTCATCGTTTTGCAAACACCTTGAATCGTCACTGATTCGTAGTAATCCAAGTACATGCTTGTGATAGAGTCGGTATCGTTCACTTGACTTTATCAGTTATTGCTTACGCTAATGGAAAGGTTTTATCTTATCACCGTAACTATAGGGCCGGGGGGCGGTTGAGAAGCCTAGTGGTTAAAGCGTTCGCTCGTCACGCCGAAGACCCTGGTTCGATTCCCGACATGGATATAATGTGTGAAGCCCATTTCTGGTGTCCCCTGCCGTGATATTGCTGGAATATTGCTAAAAGCGGCGTAAAACCATACTCACTCACTCACTCTGATCAATACTGGATTTCTCTGAGAACGCATTTCCTGAATACACCATATGCTTAATTTACTTTACTTTTCGGACTACATTGTGTGTGAGGAAGGCTATATGTGATCAGAGATGTCTTTACCCCCCGAGGACGTATGTATTAAAAGATGAGACCTGTCTACTATGGGATGAGGGGGCGCCATGCGAATTAAAGAGTGTTTATATAGGGGAGGCGTGTATACTATACTATAGGATGACGAGACACTTTTACATCCAGTCTAACAAATGACTGATGTGTGATGCATGTGGTTTATACGTTCTTGGTAAATGTTTGCACCATGTCATTGTTTCTCACAGGTTTCAGTTTGTGTGTAGAATGTATTCTGTTCGTGTTCACAAATAGATACAGACGTGTTGTTAGAAATATAAAATAGCATTCATGTAACTTACATACGCACAGGGTTAATGACCTTATGGGGTTATCAAGTGACCAGGACACAGGTAAAGCAGGAACTGCACCAACTTTACGATAGTCAACGTCCCCCTTATGTCGAGCAATATTCCAACAGTTCTAGCCTTCAGTGTCACAACTTTTGAGGTGCAATCAAGCATGGTCTGTCGACAAAGATTTCAAATAGTGTTGTGCAGATCTCGCCCTCAAAATGTTTAATTAATAGCATTCAAAGCCTTAAACGTTTTATAGGTAGACATGTGGAGGCCCTTTTTTCCAGATTTGACGCATCTGTGCCCAACGTTATGTACGGAATACCCCTATGTTGACATATTCCATTTTATATACATAAAATAATACTGATAATTTACACTGTGCATGTACATTAACATTGTTTGACGCATGTGTGCCACTTGTGGGGAAGATACGCTGATCGTTTTGCGTAGACGTTGATTTACTCGTTTACTGAGCCAGACACATTTCTCAGAGATTATCAGAGTTGTGATATCCTGCGATAAACGTTCACGCATACTGCTCTGTTTCTGAGTGAGTAGTTTGACTTTAACGCGGTTCACGCAAATATTTCCTTTTGTTACCACAAGTCAAATCAATGTAGGAGGAAATGTTTGCGAAACTGCGAAACTATGACACGACAAAGGAGCATAGTCAAGGCTGGAATTTAAACCCACTCAGTGAGTCTTTGCACGCCACGGTAGTCTGGGGGGCTTTATCAGAGTGGGTCAAGAAGGTTGATGTGTGTCACTCAGAGTATTCAAGTGAAGTCGCTTTTCCCGGGGAGAATGATTACATTGTCAGCCGTGCCCCAAAATGTATCACGACAGTCTGAATATATTTGAATCTAGATGAGGTACCCAGTGAATGAAACCCTGTAGTAACGAGCCACGCAATCCGTCACAGAGGCTCAACACCACGTCGGTTGTTACAAGGGTTGTCCGTTCAAAATTTTCAAATATGGCTGATTCAGGCAACCCTTTCAATGAAAACAATTCTCATGAAGTACTGAACACCGATACGACCCCAGAATCGTTAACTGAGGTTAATTCATTGAACCATATGACACTCCACTAATAAATAAGTAATTATTTAAAGTTTCATAAATACGAAAAGAGCATTAAAACCACATTTAGGTAACACTGTCAAATATAGTCAACACTCGACATAAAGAACATGCATAACGATGACATATTTCCTGTTTCAAGCGTTCCTTGTATTTCAGGCACAGAGTAATGGTTGCATTGACTAAACGGCGTCAACCTATTGTCTATATTGCGCCTTGAATAAGGTTGTGAACAAGTTATACACACAGGGAAAAAAAATGTCGTTTCAATTACGGCTTATGGCTGACTGTCATTTCCTTTCAATTACGCTTATAGCAATTTGCAGGCGCACTAGTTATTTGTGTCATACTGGTACATAATACAAATGTGGAGTCATCCAGGCAGCACAAGCATTTCAAGTGTAATTGAAAAGAAAGCCATACGCCGTACTTAAAATGTTAAACTGCTACCTATTGAAAAGCAGCAGGTATTGTGAACTGATACCTGTTGTAAATCGTGAAGCGGGTTCTAAATCCTCGGGATAACACACCAGCAGAATATGCTTTTGACAAATGGCAACAACATTCATTTAATTTCAATGGCGAAAACCAGCTATTCAGTTTCACTGTGTTCACGTTCGATATTTACCATTCACTGTTTGCATGTGTTGTGAAAACGCTGAACCTCGTGGAAATGTAAGGACTGGAATTGATAAATAAAAGCCAGCCAACAGGACCTGTAAAAACACATCATTCAACTGATCAGACATTAAAATATGAAGATATATGCGTGCTGGCACTTGTGTGAGCGTGAAATGCTTTTCAATGCAATTTCCCATGTTGACTGTTTCCAGTTTCGCCCGACACTAATCTGCCACTAGTCTCAAAGCTACACAAAAGAGAGAGGGATGAGATCTTTATTGTGTCAGAAGGAAGCATTTCATCATATTCATTACATCAGTGCAGCATTACTGTAACGCGTCTACACGTGTCTTGTAGAAATGTAGAACGTTTATTCGAAAGGAACCCGAATATACATTTGATTACATCACGCATCACATCATTTAAACTTTTTTTATGTTCGCACCATCTGTGTGGTCTGCTCAAACTGAGTGTGTTTGTTTTCTTTAAATTCAACAGAAACTACATTGAACACAGCAATTTGAATTTCCCTGTATCCTCACTGTTTGTTTAGCTTGTACAATACCGGAAGTATGTTTCATTAGTGATATGTGTATTTGGGGAACAGAATCCTTCATCCGTTGTTGTTGTGCGATGTGTCAGTGTATTATTTGTTCAAGTCAAATTAAATACGTCCTTATTATAAACGAAACCATGCTTTCGAATGAATGGCAGTCACAAAAGAAGCCTGGACTAATATTTGCATGCAATTCACACTCCGTGTTAGGGTAAATTGAAGGCATGGGTGTTGGGTATAAAAGGTGGAATTATTTCCGGAAACTGTAATGTTGCTTGAACTGTGAGTAATTGTTGATATGCCACGTCTAGACCTTGAAACTCGAAATGACGCTATCACACGAACAGACGCTGGAGATTCTCAGTCGTCAGTAATCCATCGTTTTAACATCTACAATAGCAGAATTCAACGCCTTAGGGACAGATACTAAAGAGATACAAGAGATAGATCAATATCTGGAAGTCTACTTTGAATACAATCGTATCTATCACCAGCTGGCGGAGAGTTATATACTTACGTAAATACAAAACTTTAACGTAGTGATGCATCACTGACAGTCTGTGATGGTACCAGGTGTTCGCGAAAGGGACAGGCATGTACACATGTCGGGAATCGAACCCGGGTCTTCGGCGTGAGACGCATGTACACCAGGATGAGGCTTATTTGCTCAAGGCAGAGAGTTGGCACCACAGGCTGGCATAGCTGTTCTTTAGGATGAGACGTTTGTACTAGTGGGTGAAACCGTTGTACCACATGATGAGACGTGTGTACCTGAGGGTGAGGTTCTGCAGTCTAGTGTGACCGTCATTGGATGATACATATTTACTCGCATTTAGTTAAAACCTAATCCCTGCCACCCAGTTCCTTCGGTTCCGGTGACTTATTTCATCAAAAATGTGATTGTTGGCATTATTTCTTTGCATGACGTGTAATAGTGCCCTGTCATATATAGGACAATAGCATGACCTTGACTCCGTATGAATCACCCAGTTTCTTCTTCCCGTCAACTCCATCCATTAAACGACGCGGGCGGTCCTCTGTCAATGAAAATGCATAGGAAGTTGAAAGTAGTGACTGTTTCATGAACCGGAAATCTTCATTCTATAAAAATGTGTGTTGGTAATACATATACTGAACAAGAAAAGTTCCTGTGACATTGAATAAGATTTAATGCAAAGAAAGTTATGTTTTTTACCAAATCTGAAACAATTTCGGTTTCAAACAGATAAAAGACTCCTGTAAGTGTTTAAATGGTTTAATTTGCCATACTGACTTCAGAAAATGCGTGATTTCATAAAAAACAAAAACATGAACGTGCCAAAATGTCAATTTACAAATCAATAGCGTGTGTGTCCACCTCTGGTTGCGATGCAAGCAACGCATCTTCGTCTCATGGAATGGACCAGGAGTCGCACAAAGTCCTGTGGGATATCTGTCCATATCTGCTGGAGCATGTTTCGAAGTTCGTGGAGTGTCTGTGGAACACGTGGTTGACGTCGAAGGCGCCGATCCATCTCATCCCACATGTGCTTGATTGGTGAGAGATCAGGGGAGCGAGCCAGCCAGGGGATGACATTCACGTTGTTTTGTTGGAGAGAATCCTGATCAAGTCGAGCAGTTGGCATGTTGAAAGGTAATGCCTGGGCCATGACGACGCAAAAACGGTAGTACAACAGGGCCGAAGATCTCGTCGCGGTAGCGCTGTTCATTGAGATTTTCCTCTACCACTATCAAACGGGTCCTCTGTCTTGCTGTAATCCCACCCTATAACAAAATGCTGCCGCCCCCGAACTGATCTTCTTCTATGACACAATGATTGACGTAACGTTCACCTCGACGTCGGTGCACTCGAATCCGTCCATCACTGTGGCTGAGGTGAAAACGAGACTCGTCAGTGAATAGAACTTGTCCCCACTGCATGGCCGTCCAGCGTAGACGCTGTCTGCACCACTGTAGACGTGCTTGGCGGTGGTTTCCTGTCAAGATGGGACGTCTGTCGGGTCTTCTGGCGACAATCCCCGCACATCTGAGGCGACGACGTACGGATGGTGAAGATGTTCGTCCAAGGCCAGGGATGCTTCTTGCAGTCTCTGTTGTTGGCTGGAATCGATTTCGTAGGTGTGCTGTTCGAATCCAGTAGTCTTGTCGATTATTGGTTATGCGTGGCCTGCCACTCCCAGGATGGTCTCTGACTGCATTCGTCTGTTGCCAACGTTGCCATAAACACCAAATGGTGTTTCGGTGGACGTTAAATTGTCTTGCAACATCACGTTGACTCGATACTGCTTCAAGCATACCAATGGCTCGCAGACGCTCATTTTCGGACAGGCGTGGAATTTCGTAATGTTGAATAATTGAGTAGTGTTCTTGTTTTTCTGAGTGGTTGTTGTCAGCACGATGCTAAACAGTGCATATGGAATCCCGTTAAGGCACATGTTTTAATACCCATTCTTAGGTAGTGAAATGCATGGGGCTTGCATAAAAGTAAGTGTTTGCATAGAATGCATGCTTTTTTGTAGCAGTTGCGTGTTTGTGACTTGATTTCATACATGTACTACAATATTGAAAACCAAACTTTACTTGTTTGAAACATATACTAAAATAGTGGTGTCAAGGTAACTTGTGTTGTTGAGTTTCTATGCATGGCGGCTTGGTATAGGGGCGATGCTCATAATATATTAACATGGGTCAACATGGGGTTTTTTCAAGGCTGTTGTTTTTTAAAGAAACGTTCAATGGACTCACTGTTTCAGCTGATCATTGTTATAATTAAGAAAAGGGTTTTGTCAATTTTATTTGGAAAGGAGGCTTCGTGCACAGAGTGTAATGTTCGGTGCTATATGCATCCAGAGAACATGTTCCACATTATTGAGATGATGCAGATTGGCATGGTAACAACACATGCATGCAACCTGTTTCACTCAATCTATCAAATTTACACGTGGTTGTACATAACATCTGATTTTATATCCTGGGGGCAAGAGGTCAGTATTAACGGTTAACTATCGGGGGAAAGGTATCAGTGTCACATACGTATTTGTAACTTCCTCAATTGAAAAAAGGCATGATCATATTAATTGAGTCTCAAAATGTAAATTTTTAGTCAGCTTGTTTCTATTTGGAAATATCAGTGAATAGGTCATCTACGATTATTTTTGTAAGGAAAAATGTCTCCCGATAAAAGTATCCATACACGGGATTGGATTTTGAAAAGGGTAGTCAATGTTTATATTGTTTGGTGAAGAGCTGTTTGACAGTCAATACATTTCGAGCGACATATTTCTTCTAAACATCTGAGAACACCACGATCTCTGGGCTTTCCTCCCACATTAGTTTCTTCTAAACATCCAAGACCACCACGATCTTTGGGCTTTCCTCCCACAGTAGTTTCTTCCAAACATCAAAGACCACCACCATCTTTGGGTTTTCCTCCCACAGTAGTTTATTCTAAATATCTAAGACCACCACCATCTTTGGGCTTTCCTCCCACAGTAGTTTATTCTAAATATCTAAGACCACCACCATCTTTGGGTTTTCCTCCCACAGTAGTTTATTCTAAATATCTAAGACCACCACCATCTTTGGGCTTTCCTCCCACAGAAGTTTATTCTAAATGTCTAAGACCACCACCATCTTTGGGTTTTTCTCCAACACGGGTTCCTTGTAAACATCTAAGGCCATCATCATCTTTGGGGTTTCTCTCAGAGTTGTTCCTTGTCAACATCTGAGACCACCTACTTGAATATATAACTTAGTTCCCTCGATGTAAAGAACTAATGTGTTTTTCTTAAAAGTGCCTTCTTATATAGCATTGTCTAAATTTCACTGATAAGATATTTACATAAAATAATGCATTAAAATATTAAATTACCAGCCCCCTCTGACACATGTATGATATAGGCCATTCTTGATCCACATACAGTACTCGTCACGATGTGGCTGAAATGTTGCCGATGTGACGTCAATTGTAAACTCCTTCATTTGGTCCACATACAGTTCTTCAGCATAAGGTATCAACGGAAAGCTTCAGTGTATAAATACGACATAATGGAAGTACATGTCGATGATAATAAAAGAGCATTTATGATGTTCTGGACACCACAAAATACTCATGCTGAGGGTTTATTTGTCTTGTGCATTCTCAGTTTCAGAGAGGAGGTAAATATCAACATGTCCATTGCATCTGCAGCACCTTGTTTTCAGAACGTTTATACTTTGTTTAGTGTTCTCTTACTTTGTGTTTTAATGGGTGATGCATGTTTTATCAAATGTTTCTTCTTTCACGTCAGTTTCAGGCAAAAGAATGGCCGCCGCGCTAATGATATGGATAGCGTACTTAATGTTTGCTATTAGAGGTAAAATAATATATTGTTGAGATTGTCTTTGTAGTGTCTTCATATGGTAGTTCGTGCGGTGCGGTGCGGTGCGGTGCGGTGCGGTGCGGTGCGGTGCGGTGCGGTGCGGTGCGGTGCGGTGCGGTGCGGTGCGGTGCGGTGCGGTGCGTGCGTGCGTGCGTCCGTGCATGCGGTGCGTGCGTGCGATGCATGCGTACGGTGCGTGCGTGCGTGTTTGAGGGAATTAATTTAGATGTACGGGATGCACAGAGCCCACGCGAAAATAAGTAGTTGTCTGGAGCTAAGTTAGAATTGTATTGTGAATAAACGTTTATTTTCAAAATGCGGTAAATGATGAAACATGACGGCAAATAATTTTCGTTGTCAGGGTAGTCGGTTAAAAAGAGTACATCAAACAGTATTCTTTTTGGCATAAGCGTTCAACATATAATGGCTGGTCAGGTGTCGTGTGTGACACATTTTCCAATTCAATTCGTACGTATCACCATACAACAAGATATAACTGGAATACTGTTAAAAGCGGTGTTAAACCCAACTCACTCACTCACTCACTCACTTATCACCATAATCAACACACTTCAGTCTTATTCACAAAACAACTATTAATATATACCTGCATCTTTACTTTCAGCTGGCCCATGCAATGAAACAAATCACTGTTCAGACTGTGACAACACGACGGGATATTGCCTCACTGGGTGTCACACTGGGTATTATGATCAGATATGCAGCTCAGAGTGCAGTGATAACTGTATGAATCACAAATGCGTACTTGACAGCAACGGCTTTGGTAACTGCACTGAGGGATGTATGTCAGGATATCAAGGCTTGGGTTGCAACATACCATGTGATAGTCCAGGAGGCAGCTGTACAGCATGTCCAGATGGGTGTATTGGAGAATATTGTCAGCTGGGCTCCTCCTGTGTGTCTGGATGTGTAGACTCCTCGTACGGGACTGACTGTGTAGAGAGACATGGTAGGTGTTGTCTTATGACCGGTTGAAATATCATTTAGGCTACAACATGAGATGCATGAGTCAATCAGATCTTGCAGTTCATAATCACAGTACAATAGCTTAATATGCTGGTACGAGTTAAACCTGACGAGAAAAGGTGTCCCACTAAGGTAGTCTTTTTGCAGGATAAACAAAATTGTTTCCATAATCATAAGAAATATGTTCCTGTAGAGACTCCACTGTCTCACTTGTGGCACCCACCACAAACACTTAAAAGTGCTAAACAACAATGTCATTCAGTAAAGAAAACCATGTTTTGTATGACGCGCATTGCTAGCTTTATGATCTATGTATATTGCATATCGCCTATATTTACAATGGGGTCCTTTACAGCGAAAGGGTGTCTGGTAGTGTGTATTAACATTGCCTTTAGGTGTACGTGATGCACACAACCTAACTATAAGTATGCAACTCAAAGAAATAAAGCGTCTGGATTTCATTTGTTTTCAAAATGTGTAAATGATAAACATGGTGGCGGGATACATTTGTTAGCTTGGCCGCACAGAGAGTTCATCAAACTACTTTACGCAAGAGAAGAATCGAAACCTTTAGACAGCTGTTCAGGTCCACAATTATACACCTTCAATTTGTATTAAACATCGTATTCAGGATACATTGAACCTTATTCACACGCATATTAATACATATCTGCATTTCTACTTTCAGTTGACCCATGCATTGATAACCAACACTGTTCAGACTGTGCCAACACAACGGGACATTGCCTCACTGAGTGTGACACGGGGTATTTTGATCCGAAATGCAGATCAATTTGCAGTGACAACTGTAAGAATGAGAAGTGCACTCTTTTAAATAACAAAACTGGCTCTGGTAACTGCACTGACGGCTGTGTGCCAGGATATCAAGGTTTGGATTGCAACATATCATGTGATAATCCAGGAGATGGATGCACAACATGTCCAGGTGGTTGTGAGGAAGGGTATTGTCAGCTGGGCTCCTTCTGTGTGTCTGGATGTGTCGACTCCTACTACGGGACTGGTTGTCATGAGAAACCTGGTAGGTATTATCTTATGTTTGGATATAGTGAATATTATTAACGCCTGCACAGAACTTGCTCTAAGTAACACAGCTTTGAATGATGGTGCACAGACAGCTTGGTGTCTCACTGAAGACACCACTCATTCCATAAGAAATCTCTGCTATGACCTTAGTCACCATCATTGACCCTTACTCCTGCTTCAATATGTTTCCGGTACACCAATCTGTCTCTCATTCTTTTACAAAAAGTAGGGGACACTCGCAAATATCTGACATTAGTTTCTAGTAATAGTTGTATGATAATCATGGTCGAACATTGGAACACATTACAACCGGTAGTGAGGAATGCCAGTGGATGCTATGACCACCACCTTTCTTGAAGGACGATGGGAAATTTAGACGTTGACGTTTCTTGGATGATTTGTCAAACATGAATGCACTCGACGAGGCATACTGTGTATCAGTCCCCCATGGCGATTTAAGTGAGTCTGTCTCATTCTCTTGCAGCGCCTGGCCAAGTTAAGCCAACGTGGACTGTGGCCTATAACGTTGACGTATACGCTTCCCTGTCCTGTCCATGACACGTCCATTAGGGGCAAGGTCTGGGCTCATTGCTGGCAACAACATTATATATATGTTGTACTGCTCAATCTGAGCATTGACGATTCGTGCATGGAAAGTATGGCAAAAGTCTAAACGTCGACCCACATGCCTCGCAAACGGAACAACAAAGGGTGTCAGTATGTTGTCCCATAAATGGAATGGGGTTCACTTAGCCATAATGGTGACACGAACATGGCAGTGCAAGTAAATCGGTAGTCATCTCAAAACATGACGTGACTAGCTATGATTACTCCAGTTAAGATGTTGTGTACACCATTGACGTATGTTGTCAGTATGACGATGTGTAAGGGTCGACACAACACGTGGCCATGGAGAATGGAGCTGACCTGTTTGTGGACGATTTCTTATTGCCTGACCCGTAACTGGAACTCAAGTTGCATGATGAAAGTTTGCAGCAATTTCATTCGCCATTTGAGCTCGATTTTGTAGAGCCTGTTATCAGAACAATCGATGAAGTACTCTAGTCGTTGAAATTGGACGCCCTGAACGAGGTCGATTGCCAACATATTTGGGTTTCTTGGTACTTAATCCATTGTCTGCTCATCTCAGACTGTGAAACGTTGATCGTATTGACCACTGCCAGTTTCCATCATGCCAACTGTTGCAGAATCAGAACTAATGGTCAACAGAGATTACTCGACCTTCTTTAAAGTGGCCAAAATCATGAATCACTACCTACACACATGTGTGTCACTGTTGCGTGCAGCACATTAAAACTACTGTATGCGCTGTTGTCATAAACCTTCTTTGAACACACAACGCCACCTAGAAAGTGGTCAAATATAAAGCAAATGTTATATTTGAGATGACACTTTCTGAGTCAAGATTCTCGAAATGTTTGGGGTTGAGTCCCGTCCGGGATTCGAACACACACTGCCAGAATGAGGCATCGATTCGACAGCACACAAAGTTAGCGATCTAACCCACTAAGCCACTGAGGCTTCCACGAAAAAATGAAAGTCCGACAACTGTTAGTCTAGATCACAAACTTTGTGCACCCCTCTGACAAGGGTAAATTGGCACGGCTCTCATGGGTGAAAGATTTGAACACGCAATGGCAGTGTGGGTTCAAATCCCAGATGGGACTCATCCCCAAAAAGGTACGAGAACCCCTTCACTCAGTGAGTAAGTGAGTTGAAATTTTAAGCCACATCGGCAATATTTCAGCCATATCGTGACTATCAAGGGTTAAATGTAATAAATACAATTAAACTTAAATAAAAAACTGCCAACGAAGACAGTAAAATTACTGGATTTTTCACAGAAAATAAAGATTTTAAAACTAGTATGGAATCATAAAAAAAGAATAGCACTTATACACAACAATAGCATGATCAAAACGGGCTTTAGATCGCCAGCAGCTGAAGGGAGGTCACCATACTGGGGACCATGGGGACTTACAGCACCTTTTCTACCTGCATCGACCCCAGCAGGATTTACATCGTCCCTTCAAGTGTTGTAGATTATTGGCAGAGTTAGTCTAACATCTTAAAATGACACATATTCTACGATTAAAAACATGGTAGATCTAAATTAACCTTGAAATAAGTGGAACTTACGTACCCTCTCAGGAGGGCTGCTTATTAAATCTACCAATCATAAAACATTTATATTTTACAAGACACAATCAACATTTTGCAAACAACTCTATTTTCTTAAAAAAAACAAAAACAATGATTACACGAGAATTGATACTGTTAAAAGGATCCTAAATAGATGACGATTTGAAATATTTATTCCCTGTGATGGCAAAATCAATACAGTCAAGCAGGATATGCTTGACCGTGATACTCTTATCACAAGGAGTACAAAATGGAGGATCCACACTTTTCAAGAGATATTCATGGCCAATACGACTTCGTCATATTATGACTGACATCACAAGTAGGTGTTACCAATAGTTGGTTTAATTTCATGTAATTTATTTATACCAACTGGATTTCCGAAAGTGCCTTTTTTTTTTACATTTGACCACTTTCTAAATGGCATGGGAGCCATGCCAATTTACACTGGTCAGATGAGTATACAAAGTATGTGATCTAGATTGCCAGTTGTCAGGTCCCTCAGACCTCCTGCTTCCCCATTGCATAAGCCTACCAATCCCCTTCTCACTACCCCATGTCTTAGATCTACTATACATCCTATATTGCACACTTACTGCTCGACATATCATGAAACTACCACTATCCCTAATTCTTCCACACACCACTCATTTCTCACATCTACCCACCCCTACCCATATGTTTAATACCTGGACCGATCCCTCCAGAACCTCGAACTTCTCCCAACCGCACCTTTACAGTACCCCAACTCCTTCCACTCAACCTACCTCTGTCTGAAACCTAACCCTGCAAACACCGCTATTCTACCCAGACAGTATTTGCAAATCAACCTTTTTCGTCCTCAGGTGATAACGGGGGACTGTTTACTGGAGTAGCTATAGGACTAGCTACATCATCTTTCCTATTCATTGTTACGATCTCCCTTGTTGTGTTCTGCCGATATTGTCAACGCTCGAGGAGAAACAGGTTAGTGATGGAGCATGTGAACAAGCCACCGTCTGCAGTATCCCCATGTTCAGTTTCACAATAAAAGTACTCACGGAAATGAAAAAGAAATGTTTTTTCGATCTCAGATGTTAACTAAATGCAGTTTATATACAAAATATATAAATATTTAAACAACTTAATTAGTACTAATTAGTACTAATTGGCACAACTACAGCGTATCAAAGGTTTTTTATGTCTTTTTACACGTAAAAGTGTGTAAAAATATGAACAAAACTATTGTGAAACTGAGCATAACCAGGTGTTAGTAGATCAAGGTGAAATTCCATGACCTATGACACTTTGACGACAGGTGAAAACAGGTGCTTGAAAGCCACGTGCATGTGATTTGTCAGTGGTTAAAGATTTGTGAGTGGCATTGTGGGATAGTGAATCATCGTCAAAATATCAGAACGTAAAAGTAACGTATTCCCTTCTCAAACAATAACTTACATGTCATTATTATTATTATGTACATAAACATAGCTGTTATTTTTTATTGTTGTTTTGATATTTGTTTTCAAGGCTAATTAGCACAATGCCTATAGCCTGTTTCTGCCATGTCAGTTTGGACTTAGTTTTATTTTTGAATGTTGAAAGTGCCTACAAATTACCTCCTGTAAAGTACATTTTTTATTGAGCACTGAGATAAAACTAGCACATCCAGACTAGTACTTTTCCAGTTGTTTTGTTATTTCGTATTTACATCTACGTAATGCTTTGTGTCGATTATTAAATCCATCAAAACAGTTTATTTTTTCATTTCCATGAGTCCTTTAGTCCCCGTGCCAGGCTTGTCGTAAGTGCAGGCTTCTAAATTTGGGACCAATAGGGTGGCCAGCCACTGTGGTGTTGATGGCTGTGTCTCATCCTAACTTGATGACATGGAATGTTGAACATGACATCATCAACTGGTTTACCTGGCCCAGATTCAATTATTGACAGGCCGCCATGATAAAGCTTGACTAATGCTGATTGATGTACGAAACAGCTCAACAACTTAAGCATTGATGAAGTCTTGTGTTATCCGCCATCAGTTATATATATTTAATAAAGGTGACAAAATCATTGACATACCAATAAAATAAAATGTCTTCTAAACACAGAGTCGATTGCACGATTCGAACTATTTTATCACCATGGGTTTATATATCCCTATCAAATTGTGATGATACAGGGTGTTCGGGAATCCTGTCCTCTCGGTGTCCCTTGTTATAAGTACATGCACGAGCAAGGCAATTGTTCACCTGAAACAAAATACGTGAAAATACGTACATAGTTTCATCGGACATAATCGTGTAATCAAATATGGAAATGTCTTTCATAAGCTTTGCACGAACCGACTTGAAAGTTTTACTGATGCTTTGAATATTGGAAACTTGATCAAACAGCTTGTGAGCAAAGATTGTATGACGATCTTTGAAAATCAAGATCATGCCCGATTGTGACTCACAAGCTATGAAATATAGACACCAAAGGCTGGAGCTGCAGGAATATTGCTCTGCATAAATTGAAAGTTGACTGATAGGAAGTTGAAGTCATCCTTCTTGTCATAAAGTTTTGCAGTGATATGTTTGTCTCTCAGAATCTGAATGCATAGATCTAAATATGAAATGTGTATTAGTGTCATCTAAATATTGAATAAGTTATTTGGTGTCAAACCTACACTCACCATCATTTGGTTTGGATCACAGCTTGCAGCGTAACTCTCCATTCATCAATTCTTCACAGAGACACCTATCCGTAAGTCAAGGAAATGATGACCTTGCTTGTGCACCATATTATGATTGGGCAGTGCAGGGCACTTGAGTGCTAACTATGTCATCCTGAACATGATATTTGTTAATATTGCTAGTCTTACATGCAAGTCATTATGAAACCAATGACAATTACAGTGAATATCAATAGTTAAACGTATCGAAAATAACAATCTTAATATTCTCAGTTTCCAAGTTTGTAACACATAATTCACATATTTTCGGACTCATGCATTTATACATTTATTGTTAAGGCTCAGGTAGTTTCTTTTCAGTGAGAAATTGGGTATAGAAATAATTGCTCCAAAATAGAGAAGGCCATAATTACAGTGTTGTGAATTCGAGAAGATTATTCTCAAAAAGTAATCAACTTGCAGGTTTTAGCAGTACGTCTCTCCTGTTCATTGCACGCATGTGTCACCAGAGGCCATTGATGCTCGAGAATATGCTGTCGTCGATGAAGCAAAAATGTATGATCCGCTCACTGGTGGGAGGCAGCCAGTACGTGCCAGTTGTTCTGGCTATGATCAACTGAGGTCGGCACAGCATGCAAACATGTCACGTGACCTGGGCATGCAGACACAGCAGAACCAGAAACGACATCAATGACGCGCGAGCAAGAACGTGCTACATCATGTGTTTAGGTTCATGACGTTATATAGATTATATATAAATATATATATCACATAAATTGAAACACAGCTGTAGCAGGAACCACGTCAGTGACACGTGATATCCACAACAATATACAAGTAAAGGATACAGCTACATATGTTGTAAATGTATATGTTTCACACAAGGTTGATGCCAATTCAACACATTGTTACTAGGGGACGTTGATACTCGATGATATGATTTTACAATACCAAATGAAGGTTTGAATAGAATCTAATGTTTGGATTTGATCTTCCTTACTTAAATACGAATTTCGTTGACAAACCCATACCTGGTAACCAAAGCGCTACACACTAAAGGAGGATGGAGTAACATCTAACCCATCAATGTCAATATCAGCTGTTTCATCACATCCCCAACATATGCTATTGGTGAAATATTTGGAGAAACAGTCCGCCATGTCAGTGCAGCAGTGTCATGCTATCTCAAAACGTATGTTACAACATGTCCAATCCGTGCCCGGGCATAATCCTGCTGCAAATTGACGTTACAACGTTGCATTTACACAAAGGGTCGAATATGGTATCGAACAATGTCGTCACTGTAGATTATGACCTTCAAGTAACACTAATGAGCCACACAATATCCATTTCACTTCTGAACCCACACTGACGAAGTTGATTAACGCAAGCGCCTCTATTTTGTTCTCATGGACGCCTGCAGACCATTGCACGACCTTCAGAGTTGTCCATATGAAGAATTGCCTCATCCCAGTACACAGTCCCAGTACTGTCTGCACCAAGCAAGGCGTGTCTAGGAAGCAAAGAGGGTGAAATCAGAGCAGGACGTTGTGCTCCCTCAACCAGTGTTGTATGGTTCTGCAACGAATTGATCACAACACAGGAAGTTTCCGAGCTGTTAATGTGACAGTTTGTTGTCGATTCTGTAGATGCACAAACCGAATATTGAGGTCTTGTTGACGTGACATCACACTTGGAGCATCACCTCGTTGCAAGGAATGAGTGTTGCCATCCTGTTGGTAACGTCTCGTGTTTCGATGAAAGTTCAAATGTCTGGCAACTCAGTTTTTCACTGTTCCAGTTGCAAAAGTTCACAATTTATAATTAGATACTTCACATTATTCACATTAATTTATATGTTTATATTCTGTATATATTTTACATATAGTTCATGTACCTCGTTCTTAACAGCTACTTATATGGAAACATCACTTAAATTATCCACCATAGCAAAATGGAAGCTGACGTCGCTCACTTCGCAAGCTAATTAGAACCAGCCATATTTTTCAAGTAATTCACTTTTTATATTTACAACATTGAAATGCCGCTTTAATTGGGGTCTTCCCGTTTTGACACCGCCTATTGTTCTGGTTATAAGTGCAGTCAGCCATGGTAAATGAGGCGACAATGGGGAGATTAACAATAGTTAATCTGTTACTCATATATGAAGTGTACATAACATTTTATTTATATACTTATATAAATTCAATATACGATTTGATTTCATACAATGTTTCATACAATGTTTTTAATTCAATGAAAATCTAATTTGGACTAGTAAACGAGTTTACAGTTACTGTGTTATTACAAGCACTGGGGGCAGCATATTCAGTGAGTGAACTAAACTCTGGATGAACGGTACCTCAGTTAACTCAATTTGATCATTGCAATAATTAAGATGGTTGTTTCGGAAAGTTGACAAGAGATCAAAGATATTGCATCTAAATACTGAGCACACCAAGTAGGTTCATTGCAAAATGGCAAGTGCACTTGAGAATATATATCGAGTTTACTCCTACCAGTCGTGGTGGCCACAGCCTTAGTAAAACACGAGGTTAGCGTTAGTAAAACACGAGGTTCCACCATACTATGGAAATGCTTTACTGCTACATGTCCAGCTATCATCAACACTTCTGACCATAGCCCAGACCCATGCACATAGCAATCTTCCAAAACCAGGAAGGAGGAAATATCGACAACGAAAATACCACTCCAGCTTGACAAAGACGACCTCCTGGCCAACATCAAGTCTCCAGTGAAGTGTGCAGTCTCGTTATCCCACCTCGTCGGACGTTAATGAACATAGTGTAAAGGGTATTAAATGCAGGATAAAACAGTGTGTATTCAAATAAATATTGCAACAAAATTAGAGTGTTGATCTATCGGGGCAACTACATGATCAGACACTACCGAAGCAATGTACATTCTGAGAAAGGTTTATCTAGATGCGCCCCTATTGATAAGACAGACTATACCCATAACTGCAGTGTGCTGTAGCTCTTAATACCTTATACCAACATACAGAAAACAAACCTTCAATTGCCAAGCTGAGGAATAGCTCACCCAGCAAAGCTAAACATCAACCATGTGCTATTGGCTATTAAAAGTGTCTGCTTAAAATGCTACCATCTGCTTTCAATACTCTGGGTAAGTAAAAGCGTTTTGATTGTTGTCAGTACAAGTGATCAGTGTGATCAGTACAATCACCAACATTGCGTCTGACTTAAACCAGCGACTTGACGCTCTCAGGGAGGATTAACCCTGGAGTTTGATGATGCAAACTCGAAGATGTGACGTTCAGAGATCAGATGAACAACTTGGTACTTTCTAGAACTGAAAGAGGTAGATGTGTGCGTTGGGAACTGGGGAAAAGATTGACATTTTGGGGGAGATAAGATGAATATGGAAAACAAAAAGGGGTTGTCATAATATGCATAATGTATAAACTACCCGGGGAGGAAACGGTAGGGATTCTTAAACATTAAAGTCAACTACGACATTTGGCTTACCTCCCAAATTAGGTTCTTGTTAACGTCATAGACCACAACCATCTCCATGGATTTTTACACACACACCGATTCAGAAATCGCTGTTGATCCCTACTCCTCCTTCAATATGTTTATGCTGCAGCAACCACTACTACGTCATCACTCACGATGACCACTTCTCAAATGCCCCCGACCCGTACTTCTACGTTAATATGTTTCTGTTCCATTTACCACAACCCATATCTCTCCCGCTGTCACCAATGTCATGCCTACATAGACCCAACACTACCTCAAAAGGCTTCTCTTTCACCGACTACCTGTACTACACCACTACCTCTATATCTCACGCTAACCACTTCACCAATCCAGGCTATTATTCTGTTTTTCAACTACCTGTACAAGTCCTCCTCTTTCGAAGTTGATGTGAATACATGTTTCATTTTATAATCGATAATTGCCACTTGCTAAAACGGATCAAACTAGGGTACTTTACATTTTCATTGTCCCTAAATATATGTTATTAAATTTCAACACTATTAGTTCTTGCAAAATTTGTTTGATATACAACGACATTTTTCAAAAAAAGATATGTGGGGCCATAAAAGCAAAATTAGCGGACCAAGAGGTGCAAAATGAAGAGATTCAATATATATATATTCAAAATAACCTGTGATCTTGAAATGCATATCTTTTCTTCTAATTTTACAGTACCAACCATGCCACTGCTCGTCACCAGAACAATGCTGTCGAGTACAGGACTGAAGATGGGTATTGTGAAATACGAGAGGAAGACATCGCCGTTCGTTGTCAACAGCCGATAATGAACCAAGGAGAGGAAAACAATCAAATCATGCCTGTTTTAGCAGATTGTTTTCCTGCTGAAGGTGAAGTCGCAAATGTAAATCCTTGTTCAGGACCCAATGCCTGTGTTCCGTCAGGAGTAGCGGTCTGCTACTTATCACCAGTTGATGATTAACATAGATGTAACGGTCATATAATCATCAATGTGGCATTCATTTCGAACCTATATTAATTCAGCCGCGGCAGATATTGCATGTATATTATTGTCTTCCTCATATTCATCTGTTAGCATATTCATGCATTATTCATATTCATCTGACAACATATTTTCGTATTGATCGTATTCATCTGACAATATGTATGTATGTTTTATCCAATAGATTACAGGTTCGTGTTGTGATAGCTAACTAATCATATTGTTTTGTATCTACATCTTATTGATTGTATATTTATCTCTGATTATTAAGATATATTTAACAATATATATCACAGTTACGTCAGAACTAAATCACACATAAACTAGCCTTGTTACTTTACGATCAAATATTACTCTGTTACATACGCTTGTATGCTTTTTTAAGTTTACATATGAAATTTGTCTCCAGCTGATTGTAATAAAAAAATGTGACTAATTTGCTTATTGCCGCTGAATAAGGTTACACGTTTCATCATCTTTGGCTAAAAAAAGGGATCAATGCTGCATGAATGATGGAGGACTGGAAATTCGTTATCGTCTTTTTATATATGTATCAGTTTTAGTTCTCTATCTCGTCTGATGTGTCCACTATGGCGGCCTGTTATGAAGTCATCTATCTTCTAAATACGACTCTCAGACTAAAGCACACACAAAACAAACAATCCTCACAAATGCCAAAATCAAAAGAGAAGGAAGCGGGTGAGGCAAAACAGTTACGATGCTCGAAAACTGACAATGCTTGTGTAAATAAAGATAACGAGGCTCAAACACAGACTTTGTCCATGATTTATACTTCCATGCTAGTCTGCGCGCGTTGGTTTATGAGACCTATTCTACCTAATGCAGTGTACTCCACACGGTGTAGGCGTCCTATAGTAGCCTCGAGAGATGAACGAGAAAACAAAACTTCATTATAGGCAAACTAAATGATTATGAAAATGAACCAATAGGTTGAAGAAATGGTTCCAGACCATCGGACCCTTCAAAAAAGTGTTCAGTTCATGAACACTATTAATGGCAACATTGTAAAGATGCAAACTTTAATTCATACAATAGTTACCAGTTTGTATAATGGTATAAACACTATGTGTACACCTTTTACATCATAGCCATAATATCCTGTTTTGGCTTTCATCACACAATCACATAGTTTAGGTTACTTACGTCCTTCTCACTGACAACTTATCTTATTAGTTTTCATTCAACTGGAAAAATAACCCATCAACTAGGTGCAGATATATTGGGGTGGGACTAATTACTGATGTTATGCAGGTCGTATTCTTACAATTATATGCACTGATAACTGATGCTTGATAATTACTTTGATTACCCTCGACAACCAGCACTGACGGGATCTGGCATCTAGTAAACCAAGATAGTAAGAACCAGTGAAGTAGGATTATAGGACAGACAGAGGCATACCGCTTTTGTTCGTGACATCTTCATGAATATTTTCCACTTTTAATGTTGTCACAGTCAGCCTTATTGACGACCTGCCTCATTAATTCTGACGTCACTGACTCTAATGATGTCACACTCGTTTCCCATTATATAGATGTTGTCACTAATGTCCGGTTCTGAGGTCACTTGATTATTGCCACACGTATCGAACCATATGCCAGTTAGTATTTATTATTCACAATCATATTTATGACGGCACATCCGACTCCCCTTCGGCGATGTTTGACGTCACTTTTGACCTCACTTCCGCTTCCCTATGGCGTCACTTCGGGCAGCCAAACATGTTGCTCCGGACCACATCACCTTCAGATCTTATGGCCTCAGAGGTCAACCAATGCCTACCCATAGAAAGAAGCAATCTTAAGGTCAGCTTACCTTGTATTTTGTAATTGTATGCGATCTCCCCCACCAGCCTTGATTATTAACAGAATAAGGGTGAATAGATGACTGGGTCACTATAACCTTGGTGGCCACTTGTGGATCCTGTGAAATAACCCTTCTGTGATCAGGTTCCCATCGCGGAAGTAGAAGTTTAAAATCGTATTTTGGGATTTCATTTGCAACTTGACACCAAGTGTTTGGTGGAGAATTTAATGCAGCTGGACTTAATGTTAAATTGCATAGTGTATTTGCTTCCCCAGGTTCGTGTGGAGAGTTGTACCTGATGTTTGATGTTTGATATGCTGGTTCTGGATAATCCACATTCTTACTCAAAGATAGGATAGTATACTGTCCATGTCAACATACCTCACAAAACGCAGTTCTGCCCAAAGACCCGACAAAAACTGTTCAGATAGAACCGACCGAAACTGTTTAAGATAGACCCTACCGAGGACGTGACATAATGCAGGTTTTATAATGCTAACATGCATACCCGACATGGGCACAATATACTGAATCCATATTAATGCTGCTTGTTTTATCCCCTTAATGACGAGCTCTGAGACATGGTGACAACATGTCACCAACCCCAACCCACACACACATACACAAAAACATGTACACGTACATATACATGTATATACAATGTCATTCAGTTCACATATATTATACAGCTACACATATAGCAAATGAGATTTAATCAACTGATCAATTTACACAAAGTGGTAATTTACATAGAACTTCATTGTACTATTGTGACGTCATGGGATTGTCAAATAAAGCAAATTGCCATCCCCACACGTCTCAATTGCGTGATATCCTTAAGACTAATTGTGAAGCTGAAAAGGATAAGGTGAACAACGAACCATACTAAACTAAAATAAATCAAATGTCATAATTAATATATGGGCTTCACACATTGTTCCCATGCCTGGAATCGAACCCAGATCTTCGGCGTGATGAGGGAACGCTTTGACCACTAGGCTATCCGACCACTCTACAACATAAAAGGTAGACAAAGATGCCGTCTTCATGTGGTATTTTGGACATTTTTATCGGAAATCGTTTTCAAGAAACGCATTTTCACAATAGATAATATGGATAAGGAGCATGGAGAAATAAGTAGAGGGTACTTCCTGGTTGACCACAGCATGCCACGTTGTCTGACATCTTGTTCAATTGTATTGTTCAGACAGTTCACCTGATGGACAACTACTGAAAGTGAACACCACGTGCTGTGTTAAATACACATGAATACCTTCTCTATAATACGCTAATGCGCTTGAGGTGTACACCGATTGAGAGCCCGCAATACCCGAAGCATGATGTTATTTATAGCCTGGCCTCCTAGCACAGGGAAGGGATCGGATATGGTGGCAGCATAGCCGTTGTTATCAACAATGTTGTGGTGAGTTCTGTTTGTGATTAGTTCTCTTTACCACAACATGTTACTTCAGTGATTCAGAACTTATGATGTAGAGTACAGACAGAAACAATGGACTCAACGTTACTTTTCGTAATCGTAATGAACTGTTATCGGCTTCGTCAACTTCAATTTCGCCTCGGCCTCCATTATCGAAGCGTAGTTGTCCTTGTGTGTCCACCCTAACTGTGTATTGCACATTCGGGTTGGCGCACATTAGTTGTTCGACAATTATATACCTTAAATTAAAGACATATATTATTTAACAATAATAGCGATCAAATAGTGTGTGTTCTTATAAGTATATGATTCGATAATAAAACTAACATGGTCAGTGAATTTCTCTGTCCACTCACACTAACATGTTAATGGTCTCTGCTAGTCAGATTGCCAATTATTAGGTGGCATATCATAAATTAGAAAATAAACATATCGATCAGTTTGTAAATGTTTTATCCATGTTTCTGCAATTTAATGGATGTTCATGTATTGCTCCTCCTGCCCTCCCTCTTGACCTCTGCTGAAAACAACAACAATTCAATAGGAAAAGGACATAAGCAATACAGGCGGAAGATGATTTGTTATGACTTGCAGTGACATTTGAAGTATATTTTGACAATACTACGACATGTAATTGACAGTTAAATGAAATGAGAAAACATTGTTTTACACTGGCAAACACATCTAGCCTCCCTTTAGTCATTAAGTACATGTTATTAAGTTCATAATGTTGTCAGTACAGAAGAAATAGCAATAACAACCTTACAAAGACAATATATACCTTAAAATCTTATCCATGATTATCTAAGTTCATGGAGCTACATTTAATAATAATGCGTCAACAGTATTCATGGTTGTCTTAGATGCAAAGGAGGGTGAAGTTGTTTACATCATCAGCCAATGATTTACTGGGGGTAGCTCAAACAATCAACCACTGATTTACCTGGAGATGTTCACGCTATCAACAACTGATTTACCTGTGGTTGTTCATTTTATCAATCACGGATTTGCGTGGAACTGTTCATATTATCAACTACTGAACTACCTGGTGTCGTTCATGTTACCTTGCACGGATTTACCTGGAGACGTTCATGCTACCTTGCACGGATTTACCTGGAGTCGTTCATGTTACCTTGCACGGATTTACTTGGAGTCGTTCATGTTACCTTGCACGGATTTACTTGGAGTCGTTCATGCTATCAACTACTGAACTACCTGGAGTCGTTCATGTTACCTTGCACGAATTTACCTGGAGTCGTTCATGCTATCAACTACTGAACTACCTGGAGTCGTTCATGTTACCTTGCACGGATTTACCTGGAGTCGTCCATGTTACCTTGCACGGATTTACCTGGAGACGTTCATGCTACCTTGCACGGATTTACCTGGAGTCGTTCATGTTACCTTGCACGGATTTACCTGGAGACGTTCATGTTATCAACTACTGAACTACCTGGATTCGTTCATGCTATTAACAACCGATGTGCCTAGAGTGATTCATGTTATCAACCACGGATTTGCCTGGAGTTGTTTATGTTATAAAACATTGATGTATCTGAAGCTGGTTAAGCTATCAACCACTGATGTACCTGGAGTTGTTCAAGCTGTCAAACAGTGATTGTTCATGCTATCAGCCACTGAATTACCTGTAGTTGGTAAATGACATTAATTACAGTTGTCTTAATGCCCCTTGTTTGGAAACCTGCAAGGACATAAGCAGAGAGATGGATTAGGAGATAAACCTACTGTGTTTTGAAATTTGATGTAGTCCCACTGTAGAGTAGATACCTCTTTATTCTAATTTTAAACCAAGCGCTTTAGTTTCAACTATACACTTGGAAATCAGTCACCATAGTTAATATTTAGCGCACGTCGATTCGTGTACAGATGTTTGCGACCCTGATTTCAGTCACCGTTATCTGACCGAGTGGTTTCAAAGTCCTCAATCTATTATTTGTATAGTATCATATCACCTGATTTGACAGCCTTTACTGCACGTGAAATATGAAGAGGCCTCTTACATGTAACGTCGTCCGGCTAAATCATTCCTCAGGAATGAGTAGAAAAAAACAGAGAGGTGAGAGGTTGGTCGCAATTGACGAATGAAATAATAGTTAAATGAATATTGCCTAGCAATTTCATAGATACATGCCTGGAAGTAAGCAATATTTGTTTCCCTAACTGCAGCTAGCTGCTTCCCCTACACGCCCTCACTGTCTTCTCGCACACTGGTTGCATTGATACACTAATACTGTGCGAGGGCGAATCGTTGAATGGGTGAGCTGCGGGTTGGGGGAGTGCAGGTTTGTAGTGAAAGACTGTGCAGTTGCGAAAGGGAGTTGTTGGTTTGTAGTTGTAAGGCAAAGTATTGAGTTTGGAAATCAGAGGTTCAGATCACAAGGTGCAGTGTTGGGGCGGTATGACATGGGGCCTGAAGTTGAGAGGTCTGTGTCTAATGTAGATCAGGGAAGGAAACACAACACAAACATCCTTGCTCAGCGTAAAGTAATATTTTATGATTTACCGATTATTGAGCTTACCCTTTATGTCTATGTCCAAGATTGGCACCAGGATGTTTCTTATAAATAATCTATTGTACACTTATTGTAAAACTTGATGCTCAATGGACTCAATTTATTATTTAATATTAGAAGCTTAACTAATGTTTATCAGATACGCAGTACTGATACCTTGATCCCGTTAGGTATGACGTTTGTGAGGCGCTCCTTCGTTCACCGCATGTAAATTGTAGGGTGTGCCCCTAATATTTTAAATATATGAGGCGATTATTGTCCACATCTATTTTTTGCTGTCAGTGAGGAACAGTCATCTTTACTAAATTTTGTTTTGGTGTCCCGTTTCTAACAATCGCCTAATTGAAAAAGGAAACACAGCAGAAACACGAGTGTTTCCTTGTTCAGAACGACCAACTTCAATGGAGTACTATTTTATGATTGACGGATGATTGAGCTTTCCCCTTATGTCAATATACGAGATTGGCACCAGTTTTTGTGTTTGGTTTTACGTTTCAGATACATAAACGTCCATGCATGGGATGTATGCCATCAACTTTCATCCCTGTTCTAATACTGGGTAGTGACATTTGTTGTTCATGATTCGCAACATTTGTTCATATTTACATTGAAAGGATATGTTAAGATACTTTATTCTATCGTCATATTATAAAGCGTTTGGAACCCCCATTTGTCTGGAAGTAGGTTGGTTTTAAAAAAAGTACTAAATCGGAGTTGGAAGCATAGGTACAGGATAGAGTTGGTATTGTTTGATGAATACAGTGATAAGTGGATAGTGTTTACTAATTTACAATGCTTGTGTGTCAACCGTGCACTGAATTATCGTCTTCGAGATATTCGGGACATACTTTGAAATGCATTCTGTGCCACCAATTCACACATTTGAGCTATCAATAAACATGCTGGGAAGCTATACATGACTGCTACTGAATTTTCGTACTATCTGAGTCATTTGAAACTGTATATTAACGCCTCCGCAAGCATCCTGATTGTGCATATCTGGCAGGTTTATAGCCGGTGCCCAATTGCAATCTTACTGAGTGAATGGGCCATGGCGCGTATGCCAGTTGTCAGAAATAGGTAGAATTGCCCAAATGTGTAGACGACCAATTCGAATATAACGTGATAAATTATAAAAAACTCATACAAGCTTTCTGTAGTGTTATATTTATAGTTATTAAGTTAGATGAGGCAATTTTGCAAGCCATCTCATAACTAGACATTCCCTGGCTTATACTTCCTGCTTCCCTAACACATAGTAGGCACGCCACCACTGTACTCCCAGGGAAAGGGGCTTGACAAATCCTAGTGACCTGGATGTGTATCACAACTGAGCGGTGAGCTCTGCACAAGCTGGATTAGCTGGCCTGTACAACAGGCAGTAAGTGTCAGTAAATGGGGTCTGGACTGGATACAATGGAGGAGTGAAGGGTATGACTAGTGCGTGGCTGGCACAGCAGGTGAAACGTGTAGTGTAGTGGAGGGTGTGGGCGAGGTGTAGGTGAGGTGGATGATTTAAAGTGAAAATTAGTACACTTTTGGAGTGACGTGGCGTTCTAATGAACTGATATGAATGAAAACTTCTGTATTACAATTCAGAGCAGCGTTTGTTTGATAACAGTGTTAGAATCTACACCAAAACCTCGCTCATGGGGCAAGGTGGATATGTGCGGGATTGTGATTTGGCAGGGGTGTTAAGGTTTAGATTCCAGAGTTGAGATGGTGAGGTGCGGGGTTGTGACAATGGTTGAGCTAGATGTAGAGAGGTGCTCACAAGGGAAAGGTTGTGGGGTGGAGGTAATAGATCGTGGTGGGGACGTGATAGGTCGTGAGGGTGTGTGTGTGTTTGGGGGGTGGGGTGGGGGTGGGGGTGGGGGCGGGGGTGGGGTCGGGGGTGGGGGGGGGATGCAATTGATTGTGGTGGCGATGTCAAGGGTTGTGAGGGAGAGGTAATTTATTGTGGTGGGGAGGTGATGGGTTGTAAGGGGGAGGTAATTGATTGTGGTGTGGAGGTTAAGGGTTGTGGCGGGGAGGTGAAGGGTTATGAGGGAGAGGTAATTTTTTGTGGTGGGGAGGTGATGGGTTGTGAGGGGGAGGTAATTGATTGTGGTGTGGAGGTTAAGGGTTGTGGCGGGGAAGTGAAGGGTTGTGAGGGAGAGGTAATTTATTGTGGTGGGGAGGTGATGGGTTGTGAGGGGGAGGTAATTGATTGTGGTGGGGAGGTGACGGGTTCTAAGGGGGAGGTGATTCATTGTGTAGGGGATGGGTGAAGGGTTTTGGTGGAGAGATGAGAGGTTATGAGGGGGAGGTAATTGATTGTGGTGGGGAGATTAAGGGTTCTGGCGGGGAGGTGAACGGTTGTGAGGGGGGTAATTGATTGTGGTTGGGAGGTTAAGGGTTGTGAGGGGGGGGGGGGGGGTTGTGAGGGCGAGGTAATTGATTGTGGTGGAGAGGTGAAAGGCTGTGAGGGGGAGGTAATTGAGAGGTGAAGGGTTGTGATGGGGAAAGTAATTGATTGTGTCAGGGGTGGGTGAAGGGTTTTGGTGGAGACTTGAGAGGTTATGAGGGGGAGGTAATTGATTGTGGTGGGGAGATTAAGGGTTGTGGCGCGGAGGTGAAGGGTTGTGAGGGGGGTAGTTGATTGTGGTTGGGAGGTTAAGGGTTGGGGGGGGGGATTGTGAGGGCGAGGTAATTGATTGTGGTTGGGAGGTGAAGGGTTGTGGGGGAGAGGTGAAGGGTTGTGAGGCGGAGGTGATTGATTGAGTGGCTGGGGATGAAGGGTTGTGGTTGTGAGATGAGAGGTTGTGAGGGGGAGGTAATTGATTGTGGTGGGGAGGTGAAGGGTTGTGGCGGGGAGGTGAAGGGTTGTGAGGAGGAGGTTATTTATTGTAGTGTAGAAGTGAACGGTTGTGGCGGCGAGGTGAAGGGTTGTGGCGGGGAGGTGAAGGGTTGTGGTGGGGAGGTGATGGGTGGTGAGGGGGAGGTAATTGATTGTGGTGGGGAGGTGAAGGGTTGTAGCGGGGAGTTAATTGATTGTGGTGGGGAGGTGAAGGGTTGTGGGGGAGAGGTGAAGGGTTGTGAGGCGGAGGTGATTGATTGAGTGGGTGGGGATGAAAGGTTGTGGTTGTGAGATGAGAGGTTGTGAGGGGGAGGTAATTGATTGTGGTGGGGAGGTGAAGGGTTGTGGCGGGGAGGTAAAGGGTTGTGAGGGGGAGGTTATTTATTGTAGTGTAGAAGTGAACGGTTGTGGCGGAGAGATGAAGGGTTGTGGCGGGGAGGTGAAGGGTTGTGGTGGGGAGGTGATGGGTGGTGAGGGGGAGGTAATTGATTGTGGTGGGGAGGTGAAGGGTTGTAGCGGGGAGTTAATTGATTGTGGTGGGGAGGTGAAGGGTTGTGAGGGGGAGGTAATTGATTGTGGTGGGGAGGTGAAAGGTTGTGAGGGGGAGGTAATTGATTGTGGTGGGGAGATGAAGAGTTGTGTGGGGGAGGTGAAGGGATGTGAGGGGGAGGTAATTGATTGGGGTTAGGAGGTGAAGGTTTGTGAGGGAGGAGGTAATTCATTGTGGTGGGGAGATAATTGATTGTGGTGGGGAGGTGAAGGGTTGTAAGGGGGAGATAATTGATTGTGGTGGGGAAGTGAACGGTTGTGGCGGAGAAGTGAAAGGTTGTAGCGGGGAGATGAAGGGTTTTTTGGGGAGGTGATTGATTGTGGTGGGGAGGAGAAATGTTGTGAGGGGGAGGTAATTGATTGTGGTGGGGAGATAATTGATTGTGGTTGGGAGGTGAAGGGTTGTGGGGGAGAGGTGAAAGGTTGTGAGGGGCAGGTGAAGGGTTGTGAGGGGGAGGTAATTGATTGTGGTGGGGAGGTGAAGAGTTGTGAGGGGGAGGTGAAGGGTTGTGTGTGGGGGGGGGTAATTGATTGTGGTGTTGAGATAATTGATTGTGTTGGGGAGGTGAAGGGTTGTGAGAGGGAGGTGATTGATTGTTGGGGTGGGTGTTGAAGGGTTGTGGTGGAGAGATTAGAGGTTGTGAGGGGGAGGTAATTGATTGTGGTGGGGAGGTTAAGGGTTGTGGCTGGGAGAGGTGGGGTTGTGAGGGAGGGTAATTCATTGTGGTTTGGAGGTTAAGGGTTGTGAGGGAGAGGTGAAGGGTTCTGATGGGGAGGTAATTGATTGTGGTCGGGAGGGGAAAGGTTGTTTTAGGGAGGTAATTGATTGTGGTGAGGAGGTGAAGGGTTGTGAGGGGGAGGTGAAGGGTTGTGAGGGGAAGGTAATTGATTGTGGTGGGGAGGTTAAGGATTGTGGCTGGGAGCTGAAGGTTTGTTGCGGGGAGAAAATTGATTGTGGTGGGGAGTTGAAGGGTTGTGATGGGGAGGTAATTGATTGTGGTCGGGAGGTGAGGGTTGTTTTAGGGAGGTAATTGATTGTGGTCGGGAGGTGAAAGGTTGTTTTAGGGAGGTAATTGATTGTGGTGAGGTGGTGAAGGGTTTTGAGGTGGAGGTGAAGGGTTGTGGGAGGGGGGGGGGGTAATTGATTGTGGTGTTGAGATAATTGATTGTGTTGGGGAGGTGAAGGGTTGTGAGAGGGAACTGATTGATTGTGGGGGTGGGGGGATGAAGGGTTGTGGTGGAGAGATGAGAGGTTGTGAGGGGGAGGTAATTGATTGTGGTGGGGAGGTTAAGGGTTGTGGCTGGGAGGTGTGGGGTTGTGAGGGAGGGTAATTCATTGTGGTTTGGAGGTTAAGGGTTGTGAGGGAGAGGTGAAGGGTTCTGATGGGGAGGTAATTGATTGTGAAGGGTTGTGGCGGGGAGGTGAAGGGTGATTGATTATGTGGGTAGGGGGGTGAAGGGATGTGGTGGAGAGATCAGAGGTTGTGAGGGGGAGGTAATTGGTTGTGGCGGGGAGGTGAAGGGTTGTGAGGAGGAGGTAATTGATTGTGTTGGGGAGGTTAAGGGTTTTGGCGGGGAGGTGTAGGGTTCTGAAGGGGGGGGGGGGGGGGGGGGTAAATGACTGTTTTGGGGAGATAATTGATTGTGATGGGGAGATGAAGGGATGTGTTGGAGAGGTGAAGGGTTGTGAGGGGTAGGTAATTGATTGTGGGGGGAGGGATTGAAGGGTTGTGTTGGAGAGATGAGAGGTTCTGAGGGGGAGGTAATTTATTGTGGTGGGGAGGTGATGGGTTGTGAGGGGGAGGTAATTGATTGTGGTGTGGAGGTTAAGGGTTGTGGCGGGGAAGTGAAGGGTTGTGAGGGAGAGGTAATTTATTGTGGTGGGGAGGTGATGGGTTGTGAGGGGGAGGTAATTGATTGTGGTGGGGAGGTGACGGGTTCTAAGGGGGAGGTGATTCATTGTGTAGGGGATGGGTGAAGGGTTTTGGTGGAGAGATGAGAGGTTATGAGGGGGAGGTAATTGATTGTGGTGGGGAGATTAAGGGTTCTGGCGGGGAGGTGAACGGTTGTGAGGGGGGTAATTGATTGTGGTTGGGAGGTTAAGGGTTTTGAGGGGGGGGGGGGGGGGGGGGGGGGGTTGTGAGGGCGAGGTAATTGATTGTGGTGGAGAGGTGAAAGGCTGTGAGGGGGAGGTAATTGAGAGGTGAAGGGTTGTGATGGGGAAAGTAATTGATTGTGTCAGGGGTGGGTGAAGGGTTTTGGTGGAGACTTGAGAGGTTATGAGGGGGAGGTAATTGATTGTGGTGGGGAGATTAAGGGTTGTGGCGCGGAGGTGAAGGGTTGTGAGGGGGGTAGTTGATTGTGGTTGGGAGGTTAAGGGTTGGGGGGGGGATTGTGAGGGCGAGGTAATTGATTGTGGTTGGGAGGTGAAGGGTTGTGGGGGAGAGGTGAAGGGTTGTGAGGCGGAGGTGATTGATTGAGTGGCTGGGGATGAAGGGTTGTGGTTGTGAGATGAGAGGTTGTGAGGGGGAGGTAATTGATTGTGGTGGGGAGGTGAAGGGTTGTGGCGGGGAGGTGAAGGGTTGTGAGGAGGAGGTTATTTATTGTAGTGTAGAAGTGAACGGTTGTGGCGGCGAGGTGAAGGGTTGTGGCGGGGAGGTGAAGGGTTGTGGTGGGGAGGTGATGGGTGGTGAGGGGGAGGTAATTGATTGTGGTGGGGAGGTGAAGGGTTGTAGCGGGGAGTTAATTGATTGTGGTGGGGAGGTGAAGGGTTGTGGGGGAGAGGTGAAGGGTTGTGAGGCGGAGGTGATTGATTGAGTGGGTGGGGATGAAAGGTTGTGGTTGTGAGATGAGAGGTTGTGAGGGGGAGGTAATTGATTGTGGTGGGGAGGTGAAGGGTTGTGGCGGGGAGGTGAAGGGTTGTGAGGAGGAGGTTATTTATTGTAGTGTAGAAGTGAACGGTTGTGGCGGCGAGGTGAAGGGTTGTGGCGGGGAGGTGAAGGGTTGTGGTGGGGAGGTGATGGGTGGTGAGGGGGAGGTAATTGATTGTGGTGGGGAGGTGAAGGGTTGTAGCGGGGAGTTAATTGATTGTGGTGGGGAGGTGAAGGGTTGTGGGGGAGAGGTGAAGGGTTGTGAGGCGGAGGTGATTGATTGAGTGGGTGGGGATGAAAGGTTGTGGTTGTGAGATGAGAGGTTGTGAGGGGGAGGTAATTGATTGTGGTGGGGAGGTGAAGGGTTGTGGCGGGGAGGTAAAGGGTTGTGAGGGGGAGGTTATTTATTGTAGTGTAGAAGTGAACGGTTGTGGCGGAGAGATGAAGGGTTGTGGCGGGGAGGTGAAGGGTTGTGGTGGGGAGGTGATGGGTGGTGAGGGGGAGGTAATTGATTGTGGTGGGGAGGTGAAGGGTTGTAGCGGGGAGTTAATTGATTGTGGTGGGGAGGTGAAGGGTTGTGAGGGGGAGGTAATTGATTGTGGTGGGGAGGTGAAAGGTTGTGAGGGGGAGGTAATTGATTGTGGTGTGGAGGTTAAGGGTTGTGGCGGGGAAGTGAAGGGTTGTGAGGGAGAGGTAATTTATTGTGGTGGGGAGGTGATGGGTTGTGAGGGGGAGGTAATTGATTTTGGTGGGGAGGTGACGGGTTCTAAGGGGGAGGTGATTCATTGTGTAGGGGATGGGTGAAGGGTTTTGGTGGAGAGATGAGAGGTTATGAGGGGGAGGTAATTGATTGTGGTGGGGAGATTAAGGGTTCTGGCGGGGAGGTGAACGGTTGTGAGGGGGGTAATTGATTGTGGTTGGGAGGTTAAGGGTTGTGAGTGGGGGGGGGGGGGGGGGGTTGTGAGGGCGAGGTAATTGATTGTGGTGGAGAGGTGAAAGGCTGTGAGGGGGAGGTAATTGAGAGGTGAAGGGTTGTGATGGGGAAAGTAATTGATTGTGTCAGGGGTGGGTGAAGGGTTTTGGTGGAGACTTGAGAGGTTATGAGGGGGAGGTAATTGATTGTGGTGGGGAGATTAAGGGTTGTGGCGCGGAGGTGAAGGGTTGTGAGGGGGGTAGTTGATTGTGGTTGGGAGGTTAAGGGTTGGGGGTGGGATTGTGAGGGCGAGGTAATTGATTGTGGTTGGGAGGTGAAGGGTTGTGGGGGAGAGGTGAAGGGTTGTGAGGCGGAGGTGATTGATTGAGTGGCTGGGGATGAAGGGTTGTGGTTGTGAGATGAGAGGTTGTGAGGGGGAGGTAATTGATTGTGGTGGGGAGGTGAAGGGTTGTGGCGGGGAGGTGAAGGGTTGTGAGGAGGAAGTTATTTATTGTAGTGTAGAAGTGAACGGTTGTGGCGGGGAGGTGAAGGGTTGTGGTGGGGAGGTGATGGGTGGTGAGGGGGAGGTAATTGATTGTGGTGGGGAGGTGAAGGGTTGTAGCGGGGAGTTAATTGATTGTGGTGGGGAGGTGAAGGGTTGTGAGGGGGAGGTAATTGATTGTGGTGGGGAGGTGAAAGGTTGTGAGGGGGAGGTAATTGATTGTGGTGGGGAGATGAAGAGTTGTGTGGGGGAGGTGAAGGGATGTGAGGGGGAGGTAATTGATTGGGGTTAGGAGGTGAAGGTTTGTGAGGGAGGAGGTAATTCATTGTGGTGGGGAGATAATTGATTGTGGTGGGGAGGTGAAGGGTTGTAAGGGGGAGATAATTGATTGTGGTGGGGAAGTGAACGGTTGTGGCGGAGAAGTGAAAGGTTGTAGCGGGGAGATGAAGGGTTTTTTGGGGAGGTGATTGATTGTGGTGGGGAGGAGAAATGTTGTGAGGGGGAGGTAATTGATTGTGGTGGGGAGATAATTGATTGTGGTTGGGAGGTGAAGGGTTGTGGGGGAGAGGTGAAAGGTTGTGAGGGGCAGGTGAAGGGTTGTGAGGGGGAGGTAATTGATTGTGGTGGGGAGGTGAAGAGTTGTGAGGGGGAGGTGAAGGGTTGTGTGTGGGGGGGGGTAATTGATTGTGGTGTTGAGATAATTGATTGTGTTGGGGAGGTGAAGGGTTGTGAGAGGGAGGTGATTGATTGTTGGGGTGGGTGTTGAAGGGTTGTGGTGGAGAGATTAGAGGTTGTGAGGGGGAGGTAATTGATTGTGGTGGGGAGGTTAAGGGTTGTGGCTGGGAGAGGTGGGGTTGTGAGGGAGGGTAATTCATTGTGGTTTGGAGGTTAAGGGTTGTGAGGGAGAGGTGAAGGGTTCTGATGTGGAGGTAATTGATTGTGGTCGGGAGGGGAAAGGTTGTTTTAGGGAGGTAATTGATTGTGGTGAGGAGGTGAAGGGTTGTGAGGGGGAGGTGAAGGGTTGTGAGGGGAAGGTAATTGATTGTGGTGGGGAGGTTAAGGATTGTGGCTGGGAGCTGAAGGTTTGTTGCGGGGAGAAAATTGATTGTGGTGGGGAGTTGAAGGGTTGTGATGGGGAGGTAATTGATTGTGGTCGGGAGGTGAGGGTTGTTTTAGGGAGGTAATTGATTGTGGTCGGGAGGTGAAAGGTTGTTTTAGGGAGGTAATTGATTGTGGTGAGGTGGTGAAGGGTTTTGAGGTGGAGGTGAAGGGTTGTGGGAGGGGGGGGGGGGGGGGGTAATTGATTGTGGTGTTGAGATAATTGATTGTGTTGGGGAGGTGAAGGGTTGTGAGAGGGAACTGATTGATTGTGGGGGTGGGGGGATGAAGGGTTGTGGTGGAGAGATGAGAGGTTGTGAGGGGGAGGTAATTGATTGTGGTGGGGAGGTTAAGGGTTGTGGCTGGGAGGTGTGGGGTTGTGAGGGAGGGTAATTCATTGTGGTTTGGAGGTTAAGGGTTGTGAGGGAGAGGTGAAGGGTTCTGATGGGGAGGTAATTGATTGTGAAGGGTTGTGGCGGGGAGGTGAAGGGTGATTGATTATGTGGGTAGGGGGGTGAAGGGATGTGGTGGAGAGATCAGAGGTTGTGAGGGGGAGGTAATTGGTTGTGGCGGGGAGGTGAAGGGTTGTGAGGAGGAGGTAATTGATTGTGTTGGGGAGGTTAAGGGTTTTGGCGGGGAGGTGTAGGGTTCTGAAGGGGGGGGGGGGGGGGGGGGGGTAAATGACTGTTTTGGGGAGATAATTGATTGTGATGGGGAGATGAAGGGATGTGTTGGAGAGGTGAAGGGTTGTGAGGGGTAGGTAATTGATTGTGGGGGGAGGGATTGAAGGGTTGTGTTGGAGAGATGAGAGGTTCTGAGGGGGAGGTAATTTATTGTGGTGGGGAGGTGATGGGTTGTAAGGGGGAGGTAATTGATTGTGGTGTGGAGGTTAAGGGTTGTGGCGGGGAGGTGAAGGGTTATGAGGGAGAGGTAATTTTTTGTGGTGGGGAGGTGATGGGTTGTGAGGGGGAGGTAATTGATTGTGGTGTGGAGGTTAAGGGTTGTGGCGGGGAAGTGAAGGGTTGTGAGGGAGAGGTAATTTATTGTGGTGGGGAGGTGATGGGTTGTGAGGGGGAGGTAATTGATTGTGGTGGGGAGGTGACGGGTTCTAAGGGGGAGGTGATTCATTGTGTAGGGGATGGGTGAAGGGTTTTGGTGGAGAGATGAGAGGTTATGAGGGGGAGGTAATTGATTGTGGTGGGGAGATTAAGGGTTCTGGCGGGGAGGTGAACGGTTGTGAGGGGGGTAATTGATTGTGGTTGGGAGGTTAAGGGTTGTGAGGGGGGGGGGGGGTTGTGAGGGCGAGGTAATTGATTGTGGTGGAGAGGTGAAAGGCTGTGAGGGGGAGGTAATTGAGAGGTGAAGGGTTGTGATGGGGAAAGTAATTGATTGTGTCAGGGGTGGGTGAAGGGTTTTTGGTGGAGACTTGAGAGGTTATGAGGGGGAGGTAATTGATTGTGGTGGGGAGATTAAGGGTTGTGGCGCGGAGGTGAAGGGTTGTGAGGGGGGTAGTTGATTGTGGTTGGGAGGTTAAGGGTTGGGGGGGGGATTGTGAGGGCGAGGTAATTGATTGTGGTTGGGAGGTGAAGGGTTGTGGGGGAGAGGTGAAGGGTTGTGAGGCGGAGGTGATTGATTGAGTGGCTGGGGATGAAGGGTTGTGGTTGTGAGATGAGAGGTTGTGAGGGGGAGGTAATTGATTGTGGTGGGGAGGTGAAGGGTTGTGGCGGGGAGGTGAAGGGTTGTGAGGAGGAGGTTATTTATTGTAGTGTAGAAGTGAACGGTTGTGGCGGCGAGGTGAAGGGTTGTGGCGGGGAGGTGAAGGGTTGTGGTGGGGAGGTGATGGGTGGTGAGGGGGAGGTAATTGATTGTGGTGGGGAGGTGAAGGGTTGTAGCGGGGAGTTAATTGATTGTGGTGGGGAGGTGAAGGGTTGTGGGGGAGAGGTGAAGGGTTGTGAGGCGGAGGTGATTGATTGAGTGGGTGGGGATGAAAGGTTGTGGTTGTGAGATGAGAGGTTGTGAGGGGGAGGTAATTGATTGTGGTGGGGAGGTGAAGGGTTGTGGCGGGGAGGTAAAGGGTTGTGAGGGGGAGGTTATTTATTGTAGTGTAGAAGTGAACGGTTGTGGCGGAGAGATGAAGGGTTGTGGCGGGGAGGTGAAGGGTTGTGGTGGGGAGGTGATGGGTGGTGAGGGGGAGGTAATTGATTGTGGTGGGGAGGTGAAGGGTTGTAGCGGGGAGTTAATTGATTGTGGTGGGGAGGTGAAGGGTTGTGAGGGGGAGGTAATTGATTGTGGTGGGGAGGTGAAAGGTTGTGAGGGGGAGGTAATTGATTGTGGTGGGGAGATGAAGAGTTGTGTGGGGGAGGTGAAGGGATGTGAGGGGGAGGTAATTGATTGGGGTTAGGAGGTGAAGGTTTGTGAGGGAGGAGGTAATTCATTGTGGTGGGGAGATAATTGATTGTGGTGGGGAGGTGAAGGGTTGTAAGGGGGAGATAATTGATTGTGGTGGGGAAGTGAACGGTTGCGGCGGAGAAGTGAAAGGTTGTAGCGGGGAGATGAAGGGTTTTTTGGGGAGGTGATTGATTGTGGTGGGGAGGAGAAATGTTGTGAGGGGGAGGTAATTCATTGTGGTGGGGAGATAATTGATTGTGGTTGGGAGGTGAAGGGTTGTGGGGGAGAGGTGAAAGGTTGTGAGGGGCAGGTGAAGGGTTGTGAGGGGGAGGTAATTGATTGTGGTGGGGAGGTGAAGAGTTGTGAGGGGGAGGTGAAGGGTTGTGTGTGTGTGTGGGGGGGGGTAATTGATTGTGGTGTTGAGATAATTGATTGTGTTGGGGAGGTGAAGGGTTGTGAGAGGGAGGTGATTGATTGTTGGGGTGGGTGTTGAAGGGTTGTGGTGGAGAGATTAGAGGTTGTGAGGGGGAGGTAATTGATTGTGGTGGGGAGGTTAAGGGTTGTGGCTGGGAGAGGTGGGGTTGTGAGGGAGGGTAATTCATTGTGGTTTGGAGGTTAAGGGTTGTGAGGGAGAGGTGAAGGGTTCTGATGGGGAGGTAATTGATTGTGGTCGGGAGGGGAAAGGTTGTTTTAGGGAGGTAATTGATTGTGGTGAGGAGGTGAAGGGTTGTGAGGGGGAGGTGAAGGGTTGTGAGGGGAAGGTAATTGATTGTGGTGGGGAGGTTAAGGATTGTGGCTGGGAGCTGAAGGTTTGTTGCGGGGAGAAAATTGATTGTGGTGGGGAGTTGAAGGGTTGTGATGGGGAGGTAATTGATTGTGGTCGGGAGGTGAGGGTTGTTTTAGGGAGGTAATTGATTGTGGTCGGGAGGTGAAAGGTTGTTTTAGGGAGGTAATTGATTGTGGTGAGGTGGTGAAGGGTTTTGAGGTGGAGGTGAAGGGTTGTGGGAGGGGGGGGGGGGTAATTGATTGTGGTGTTGAGATAATTGATTGTGTTGGGGAGGTGAAGGGTTGTGAGAGGGAACTGATTGATTGTGGGGGTGGGGGGATGAAGGGTTGTGGTGGAGAGATGAGAGGTTGTGAGGGGGAGGTAATTGATTGTGGTGGGGAGGTTAAGGGTTGTGGCTGGGAGGTGTGGGGTTGTGAGGGAGGGTAATTCATTGTGGTTTGGAGGTTAAGGGTTGTGAGGGAGAGGTGAAGGGTTCTGATGGGGAGGTAATTGATTGTGAAGGGTTGTGGCGGGGAGGTGAAGGGTGATTGATTATGTGGGTAGGGGGGTGAAGGGATGTGGTGGAGAGATCAGAGGTTGTGAGGGGGAGGTAATTGGTTGTGGCGGGGAGGTGAAGGGTTGTGAGGAGGAGGTAATTGATTGTGTTGGGGAGGTTAAGGGTTTTGGCGGGGAGGTGTAGGGTTCTGAAGGGGGGGGGGGTAAATGACTGTTTTGGGGAGATAATTGATTGTGATGGGGAGATGAAGGGATGTGTTGGAGAGGTGAAGGGTTGTGAGGGGTAGGTAATTGATTGTGGTGGGGAGGTTAAGGGTTGTGGCTGGGAGGTGTGGGGTTGTGAGGGAGGGTAATTCATTGTGGTTTGGAGGTTAAGGGTTGTGAGGGAGAGGTGAAGGGTTCTGATGGGGAGGTAATTGATTGTGAAGGGTTGTGGCGGGGAGGTGAAGGGTGATTGATTATGTGGGTAGGGGGGTGAAGGGATGTGGTGGAGAGATCAGAGGTTGTGAGGGGGAGGTAATTGGTTGTGGCGGGGAGGTGAAGGGTTGTGAGGAGGAGGTAATTGATTGTGTTGGGGAGGTTAAGGGTTTTGGCGGGGAGGTGCAGGGTTCTGAAGGGGGGGGGGGGGGGTAAATGACTGTTTTGGGGAGATAATTGATTGTGATGGGGAGATGAAGGGATGTGTTGGAGAGGTGAAGGGTTGTGAGGGGTAGGTAATTGATTGTGGGGGGAGGGATTGAAGGGTTGTGTTGGAGAGATGAGAGGTTCTGAGGGGGAGGTAATTTATTGTTTTGGGGAGGTTAAGGGTTGTGACGAGGAGGTGAAGGGTTGTGAGGGGGAGGTAATTGGATGTGGTGGGGAGGGTAAGGGTTGTGACGGGGAGGTAAAGCGTTGTGAGGGGGAGATATTTGATTGCGATGGGGAGGTCAAGGGTTGTGAGAGGGAGGTGGTTGTATGGGGGTGGGGGGGAGAAATGAGAGGTTGTGAGGGGTGGTAATTGATTGTGGTGGGGAGGTTAAGGGTTGTGGCGAGGTGAAGCGTTGTGAGGGAGGTAATTGAATGTGGTCGGGAGGTGAAAGGTTGTTTTAGGGAGGTAATTGATTGTGATGAGGAGGTAAAGGGTTGTAACGGGAAGTTGAAGGGGTGTGTTGGGGTGTGTTGGGGAGGGGGGTTAATTGATTGTTGTGTTGAGATAATTGATTGTGTTTGGGAGGTGAACGGTTGTGGTGTTGAGGTAATTAATTGTTGTGGAGAGGTGAAGGGTTGTGGCGGGGATGTGAAGGGTTTTGAGGGGGGGGGATAATTGATTGTGGTGGGGAGGTTAAGGGTTGTGAGGGGGAGGTGATTGATTGTGTGGGGAGGGGGTGAAGGGATGTGGTGGAGAGATCAGAGGTTGTGAGGGGGAGGTAATTGATTGTGGTGGGGAGGTTAAGGGTTGTGGCGGGGAGGTGAAGGGTTGTGAGGGAGAGTTGATTGATTGTGGTGGGAAGGTAAATGGCTGTGAGGGGAGGTTATTAATTGTGGTTTGGAGGTGAAGGGTTGTGAGGGGGAGGTTAATGATTGTGTTGGGAAGGTGAAGGGTTGTGAGGGGGAGGTGGAGTGTTTTGAAGGGGGGGGGGGGGGGGGGAGGGTAGTTGATTGTTGTGTTGAGATAATTGATTGTGTTGGGGAGGTGAAGGGTTTTGAGGGGGAGATAATTGAAGTTGAATTGTTGTGAGAGGGAGGTGATTGATTGTGGGGGTGGGGGGTGAAGGGTTGTGGTGGAGAGATGAGAGGTTGTAAGGGGGAGGTAATTGATTGTGGTGGGGAGGTTAAGGGTTGTGGCGGAGAGGTGAACGGTTGTGAGGGGGAGATAATTGATGGTGGTGGGTAGGTGAAGGGTTTTGAGGTGGAGGTGAAGGGTTGTGAGGGGGGGGGGGGGGTGTAAATGATTGTGGTGTTGAGATAATTGATTGTGTTGGGGAGATGAAGTTTTTTTTTTGAGAGGTAATTGATTGTGGTAGGGGGGTTATCGGTTGCAGTGGGGAGGTGAAGTTATATGAGGGGGAGGTTAAGAGTTGTGAGGGGGAGGTGAAGGGTTGTGAGGGGGAGGTTATTGATTGTGTAGTGGAGTTGAAGGATTGTGAGGTGGAGGTAATTGATTGTAGTGGGGAGATAATTGATTGTAGTGGGGAGATAATTGATTGTGGTAGGGCGGTGAAGAGCTGTGAGGGGGAGGTGAAGGGTTGTGATGGGGAGGTAATTGATTGCGGTGTTGATATAATTTATTGTGTTGGGGAGGTGAAGGGTTGTGAGGGGGATATAATTGATTTTGGGATGGAAGTGAAGAGTTGTGAGAGGAGGTGATTGATTGTGGGGGGAGGGGGTGAAGGGTTCTGGTGGAGAGATGAGAGGTTGTGAGAGGGAGGTAATTGATTGTGGTGGGGAGGTTAGTGGTTGTATCGGGGAGGTGAAGGGTTGTGAGGGGGAGGTAATTGATTGTGGTGAGGAGGAGAAGGGCTGTGAGTGGGGAAGTAATTGATTGTTGTGTTGAGAGGTGAGAGGTTATGAAGGGGAGGTAATTGATTGTGGTGGGGAGGTTAGGGGTTGTTGTGGGGAGGTGCAGGGTTGTTTGGTTCGGAGATAATTGATTGTGGTGTGGAGGTGAAGAGCTGTGAGGGGGAGGTGAAGGGTTGTGATGGTGAGGTAATTGATTGTGGTGGGGAGGTGAAGGTTTGTGAAGGAGAGGTGAAGGGTTGGGGGGTGGGTAATTGATTGCGGTGGGGAAGTGAACGGTTCTGAGGGCGAGGTAATTCATTGCCTTAGGGAGGTGAAAGATTGTGAGGGGGAGGTACTTGATTGCAGTGGGGAGGTGAAGTTTTATGAGGGGGAGGTGAAGGGTTGTGATGGGGAGGTAATTCATTGTGGTGGGGAGGATAAAAGTTGTGAGGGGGAGGTGAAGGGTTGTTAGGGGGAGGTTATTGATTGTGGTGGGAAGGTTAATGGTTGTGAGGGGGAGGTAATTGATTGTGGTGTTGAGTTGAAGGGTTGTGAGGGGGAGGTAATTGATTGTGGTGGGGAGATGAAGGGTTTTGAGGGGGAGGTAATTGATTTTAGTGGGGAGGTGAAGGGTTGTGAGGGGGAGGTTAATGATCGTGGTGTGGAGTTGAAGGGTTGTGAGGTGGAGGTAATTGATTGTGGTGTTGAGATAATTGATTGTGGTGTGGAGGTGAAGAGATGTGAGGGGGAGGTGAAGGGTTGTGATGGGGAGGTAATTGATTGTGGTGGGGAGGTGAAGGTTTGTGAGGGAGAGGTGAAGGGTTGGGGGTGGGGGGTGGGGGTAATTGATTGTGGTGGGGAGGTTAGGGGTTGTGGCGGTGAGGTGCAGGGTTGTGAGGGCGAGGTAATTGATTGTGGTGTGGAGTTGAAGGGTTGTGAGGTGGAGGTAATTGATTGTGGTGGGGAGATAATTGATTGTGGTGGGGAGGTGAAGAGCTGTGAGAGGGAGGTGAAGGGTTGTGATTGGGAGGTAATTGATTGTGGAGGGGAGGTTAAGGTTTGTGAGGGAGAGGTGAAGGGTTGTGGAGTTGAGTTGAAGGGTTGTGAGGGGGAGGTGATTGATTGTGTTGGGGAGGTGAAGGGTTTTGAGGGGGATATAATTGATTGTGGTGGGGAAGTGAACGGTTGTGATGTTGAGGTAATTGATTGTTGTAGGGAGGTGAAGGGTTGTGGCGGGGAGGTGAAGGGTTGTGAGGGGGAGGTTATTGATTGTGGTAGGAAGATGAAGGTTTTTTTCGCGGAGGTAATTGATTTTGGTAGGGAGGTGATCGGTTGTGAGGGGGAGGTAATTGATTGTGGTGGGGAGGTTACGGTTTTTAAGGGGGATGTAATTGATTGCGGTGGGGAGGTTAAGGGTTGTGAGGTGGAGGTGAAGGGTTGTGAGGGCGAGGTAATTCATTGCGTTAGGGAGGGGAAAGGTTGTGAGGGGGAGGTAATTGATTGCGGTGGGGAGGTGAAGTTTTATGAGGGGGAGGTGGAGGGTTGTGATGTGGAGGTAATTGATTGTGGTTGGGAGGTTAAGGTTTGTGAGTGAGAGGTGAAGGTTTTTTTTAATTGATTGTGGTTGGGAGGTGAAGGGTTGTGAGGGGGTGGTGAAAGGTTGTGATGGGGAGATTATTGATTGTGGTGTGGAGGTGAAGAGATGTGAGGGGGAGGTGAAGGGTCGTGATGGGGAGGTAATTGATTGTGGTTGGGAGGTTAAGGTTTGTGAGGGAGAGGTGAAGGTTTTTTTTAATTGATTGTGGTTGGGAGGTGAAGGGTTGTGAGTTTGAGGTAATTGATAGTGGTAGGGAGGTGAAAGGTGGTTTTAGGGAGGTAATTGGTGGTGGTGAGCAGGTGAAGGGTTGTAGGCGTGGGGGGGGGGGGGGGGGGAATTGATTGTGGTGTTGAGATAATTGATTGTGTTGGGGAGGTGAAGGGTTTTGAGGGGGAGATAATTGATTGTGGTGGGGGAGTGAACGGTTGTGATGTTGAGGTAATTGATTGTTGTGGGGAGGTAAAGGGTTGTGGCGGGGAGGTGAGGGGTTGTGAGGGGGAGGTGATTGATTGTGGTGGGGAGATGAAGGTTTTTTTCGGGGAGGTAATTGATTTTGGTAGGGAGGTGATCGGTTGTGAGGGGGAGGTAATTGATTGTGGTGTGGAGGTTACGGTTTGTAAGGGGGATGTAATTGATTGCGGTGGGGAGGTTAAGGGTTGTAAGGGGGAGGTGGAGGGTTGTGAGGGCGAGGTAATTCATTGCGTTAGGGAGGGGAAAGGTTGTGAGGGGGAGGTAATTGATTGCGGTGGGGAGGTGAAGTTTTATGAGGGGGAGGTGGAGGGTTGTGATGGGGAGGTAATTGATTGTGGTGGGGAGGTTAAGAGTTGTGAGTGGGAGGTGAAGGGTTTTGAAGGGGAGGTTATTGATTGTGGTGGGAAGGTTAATGCTTGTGAGGGGGAGGTAATTGATTGTGGTGTTGAGTTGAATTGTTGTGAGGGGGAGGTAATTGATTGTAGTGGGGAGGTGAAGGGTTGTGAGAGCGGAGGTAAATGATTGTGGTGGGGAGATAATTGATTGTGGTGGGGAGATGAAGGGTTTTGAGGGGGAGGTAATTGATTGTAGTGGGGAGGTGAAGGGTTGTGAGGGGAGGTTAATGATTGTGGTGGGCAGGTGTAGTGTTGTGAGAGGAAGGTGATTGATTGTGGGGGGGAGGTGAAGAGCTATGAGAGGGAGGTGAAGGGTTGTGATGGGGAGGTAATTGATTGTGGTGGGGAGGTGAAGGTTTGTGAGGGAGAGGTGAAGGGTTGGGGGGGGGGGGGGGGGGGGTAATTGATTGTGGTGGAGCGGTGAAGGTTTGTGGGGGGAAGGTAATTGATTGTGTTGGGGAGGTTAATGGTTCTGAGGGGGAGGTGAAGGGTTGTGGAGTTGAGTTGAAGGGTTGTGAGGGGGAGGTGAAGGGTTGTGGAGTTGAGTTGAAAGGTTGTGAGGGGGAGGTGATTGATTGTGGTGGGGAGGTGAAGGGTTGTGAGGGGAAGGTTATTGCTTGCGTTGGGGAGGTTAATGGTTGTGAGGGTGAGGTGAAGGGTTGTGGAGTTGAGTTGAAGGGTTGTGAGGGGGAGGTAATTGATTGTGTTGGGGAGGTGAAGGGTTTTGAGGGAGAGATAATTGATTGTGGTGGGGAAGTGAACTGTTGTGATGTTGAGGTAATTGATTGTTGTGGGGAGGTGAAGGGTTGTGGCGGGGATGTAATTGATTGCGGTTGGGAGGTTAAGGGTTGTGAGGTGGAGGTGAAGGGTTGTCAGGGCGAGGTAATTGATTGTGTTGGGGAGGTTATGAGTTGTGAGGGGGAGGTGTAGGGTTGTGAGAGGAAGGTGATTGATCATGGGGGGTGAAGGGTTGTGGGGGGGAGGTAATTGATTGTGGTGTGGAGGTTAAGAGTTGTGAGGGGGAGGTGAAGGTTTGTGAGGGGGAGGTTATTGATTGTGGTGGGAAGGTTAATGGTTATGAGGGGGAGGTAATTGATTGTGGTGTTGAGTCGAAGGGTTGTGAATGGGAGGTAATTGATTGTGGTGGGGAGGTGAAGGGTTGTGAGGGGGGAGGTAAATGATTGTGGTGGGGAGATGAAGGGTTTTGCGGGGTAGGTATTTTATTGTAGTGGGGAGGTGAAGAGTTGTCAGGTGTAGGTTAATGATTATGGTGGGGAGGTGTAGGGTTGTGAGAGGAAGGAGATTGATTTTGCTGGGGAGGTGAAGGGTTGTGAAGGGGAGGTAATTCATTGTGGTGGGGAGGTTATAAGGTTGTGAGGTGGAGGTTATTGATTGTGGTGAGGAGGAGAAGGGTTGAGAGTGGGGAAGTAATTCATTGTTTTGTTGAGAGATGAGAGGTTCTGAAGGGGAGGTAATTGATTGTGGTGGGGAGGTTAGGGGTTGTGAAGGAGAGGTGAAGGGTTGTGGGGGGGGGGGGGGGGGGGGGTAATTGATTGCGGTGGGGAAGTGAACGGTTCTGAGGGCGAGGTAATTCATTGCGTTAGGGAGGTATAAGATTGTGAGGGGGAGGTACTTGATTGCGGTGGGGAGGTGAAGTTTTATGAGGGGGAGGTGAAGGGTTGTGATGGGGAGGTAATTCATTGTGGTGGGGAGGTTAAAAGTTGTGAGGGGGAGGTGAAGGGTTGTGAGGGGGAGGTTATTGATTGTGGTGGGAAGGTTAATGGTTGTGAGGGGGAGGTAATTGATTGTGGTGTTGAGTTGAAGGGTTGTGAGGGGGAGGTAATTGATTGTAGTGGGGAGATAATTGATTGTGGTGGGGAGATGAAGGGTTTTGAGGGGGAGGTAATTGATTTTAGTGGGGAGGTGAAGGGTTGTGAGGGGGAGGTTAATGATTGTGGTGTGGAGTTGAAGGGTTGTGAGGTGGAGGTAATTGATTGTGGTGGGGAGATAATTGATTGTGGTGTGGAGGTGAAGAGTTGTGAGGGGGAGGTGAAGGGTTGTGATGGGGAGGTAATTGATTGTGGAGGGGAGGTTAAGGTTTGTGAGGGCGAGGTAATTCATTGCGTTAGGGAGGTATAAGATTGTGAGGGGGAGGTACTTGATTGCGGTGGGGAGGTGAAGTTTTATGAGGGGGAGGTGAAGGGTTGTGATGGGGAGGTAATTCATTGTGGTGGGGAGGTTAAAAGTTGTGAGGGGGAGGTGAAGGGTTGTGAGGGGGAGGTTATTGATTGTGGTGGGAAGGTTAATGGTTGTGAGGGGGAGGTAATTGATTGTGGTGTTGAGTTGAAGGGTTGTGAGGGGGAGGTAATTGATTGTGGTGGGGAGATAATTGATTGTGGTGGGGAGATGAAGGGTTTTGAGGGGGAGGTAATTGATTTTAGTGGGGAGGTGAAGGGTTGTGAGGGGGAGGTTAATGATTGTGGTGTGGAGTTGAAGGGTTGTGAGGTGGAGGTAATTGATTGTGGTGGGGAGATAATTGATTGTGGTGTGGAGGTGAAGAGTTGTGAGGGGGAGGTGAAGGGTTGTGATGGGGAGGTAATTGATTGTGGTGGGGAGGTGAAGGTTTGTGAGGGAGAGCGGGGGGGGGGGGTAATTGATTGTGGTGGGGAGGTTAGGGGTTGTGGCGGTGAGGTGCAGGGTTGTGAGGGCGAGGTAATTGATTGTGGTGTGGAGTTGAAGGGTTGTGAGGTGGAGGTAATTGATTGTGGTGGGGAGATAATTGATTGTGGTGGGGAGGTGAAGAGCTGTGAGAGGGAGGTGAAGGGTTGTGATGGGGAGGTAATTGATTGTGGAGGGGAGGTTAAGGTTTGTGAGGGAGAGGTGAAGGGTTGTGGAGTTGAGTTGAAGGGTTGTGAGGGGGAGGTGATTGATTGTGTTGGGGATGTGAAGGGTTTTGAGGGGGATATATTTGATTGTAGTGGGGAAGTGAACGGTTGTGATGTTGAGGTAATTGGTTGTTGTAGGGAGGTGAAGGGTTGTGGCGGGGAGGTGAAGGGTTGTGAGCGGGAGGTTATTGATTGTGGTAGGAAGATGAAGGTTTTTTTCGGGGAGGTAATTGATTTTGGTAGGGAGGTTATCGGTTGTGAGGGGGAGGTAATTGATTGTGGTGGGGAGGTTACGGTTTGTAAGGGGGATGTAATTGATTGCGGTGGGGAGGTTAAGGGTTGTGAGGTGGAGGTGAAGGGTTGTGAGGGCGAGGTAATTCATTGCGTTAGGGAGGGGAAAGGTGGTGAGGGGGAGGTAATTGATTGCGGTGGGGAGGTGAAGTTTTATGAGGGGGAGGTGGAGGGTTGTGATGGGGAGGTAATTGATTGTGGTGGGGAGGTTAAGGTTTGTGAGTGAGAGGTGAAGGGTTTTTTTAATTGATTGTGGTTGGGAGGTGAAGGGTTGTGAGGAGGTGGTGAAAGGTTGTGGTGGGGAGATAATTGATTGTGGTGTGGAGGTGAAGAGATGTGAGGGGGAGGTGAAGGGTCGTGATGTGGAGGTAATTGATTGTGGTTGGGAGGTTAAGGTTTGTGAGGGAGAGGTGAAGGTTTTTTTTAATTGATTGTCGTTGGGAGGTGAAGGGTTGTGAGTTGGAGGTAATTGATAGTGGTAGGGAGGTGAAAGGTGGTTTTAGGGAGGTAATTGATTGTGGTGTGGAGGTTACGGTTTGTAAGGGGGATGTAATTGATTGCGGTGGGGAGGTTAAGGGTTGTAAGGTGGAGGTGAAGGGTTGTGAGGGCGAGGTAATTCATTGCGTTAGGGAGGGGAAAGGTTGTGAGGGGGAGGTAATTGATTGCGGTGGGGAGGTTAAGGGTTGTAAGGTGGAGGTGAAGGGTTGTGAGGGCGAGGTAATTCATTGCGGTAGAGAGGGGAAAGGTGGTGAGGGGGAGGTAATTGATTGCGGTGGGGAGGTGAAGTTTTATGAGGGGGAGGTGGAGGGTTGTGATGGGGAGGTAATTGATTGTGGTGGGGAGGTTAAGAGTTGTGAGGGGGAGGTGAAGGGTTTTGAGGGGGAGGTTATTGATTGTGGTGGGAAGGTTAATGGTTGTGAGGGGGAGGTAATTGATTGTGGTGGGGAGGTGAAGTTTTATGAGGGGGAGGTGGAGGGTTGTGATGGGGAGGTAATTGATTGTGGTGGGGAGGTTAAGAGTTGTGAGGGGGAGGTGAAGGGTTTTGAGGGGGAGGTTATTGATTGTGGTGGGAAGGTTAATGGTTGTGAGGGGGAGGTAATTGATTGTGGTGTTGAGTTGAATTGATTGTGGTGGGGAGGTGAAGGGTTGTGAGAGCGGAGGTAAATCATTGTGGTGGGGAGATAATTGATTGTGGTGGGGAGATGAAGGGTTTTGAGGGGGAGGTAATTGATTGTAGTGGGGAGGTGAAGGGTTGTGAGGGGAGGGTAATGATTGTGGTGGGCAGGTGTAGTGTTGTGAGAGGAAGGTGATTGATTGTGGGGGGGAGATAATTGATTGTGGTGGGGAGGTGAAGAGCTGTGAGAGGGAGGTGAAGGGTTGTGATGGGGATGTTAATTGATTGTGGTGGGGAGGTGAAGGTTTGTGAGGGAGAGGTGAAGGGTTGGGGGGGGGGGGGGGGGGGGGGGGGTAATTGATTGTGGTGGGGAGGTGAAGGTTTGTGGGGGGAAGGTAATTGATTGTGTTGGGGAGGTTAATGGTTCTGAGGGGGAGGTGAAGGGTTGTGAAGAGGAGGTAATTGATTGTGGTGGGGAGGTGTAAGGTTCTGAGTGGGAGGTAATTGATTGTGGTAAGGAGGAGAATGGCTGTGAGTGGGGAAGTAATTGATTGTTGTGTTGAGAGATGAGAGGTTGTGAAGGGGAGGTAATTGATTGTGTTCGGTAGGTTAAGGGTTGTGGCGGGGAGGTGCAGGTTCTGACGGCGAGGTAATTGATTGTGGTTATGAGTTGAAGGGTTGTGAATGGGAGGTAATTGATTGTGGTGGGGAGATAATTGATTGTGGTGTGGAGGTGAAGAGATGTGAGGGGGAGGTGAAGGGTCGTGATGGGGAGGTAATTGATTGTGGTTGGGAGGTGAAGGTTTGTGTAGGAGAGGTGAAGGGTTTGGGGGAGGGGTAATTGATTGTGGTGGGGAGGTTAGGGGTTGTGGCGGTGAGGTGCAGGGTTGTGAGGGCGAGGTAATTGATTGGGGTGTGGAGTTGAAGGGTTGTGAGGTGGAGGTAATTGATTGTGGTGGGGAGATAATTGATTGTGGTGGGGAGGTGAAGAGCTGTGAGAGGGAGGTGAAGGGTTGTGATTGGGAGGTAATTGATTGTGGTGGGGAGGGGAAGGTTTGTAAGGGAAAGGTGAAGGGTTGGGGGGGGGGGGGGGGGGTAATTGATTGTGGTGGGGAGGTGAAGGTTTGTTGGATGAAGGTAATTGATTGTGTTGGGGAGGTTAATGGTTCTGAGGGGGAGGTGAAGGGTTGTGGAGTTGAGTTGAAGGGTTGTGAGGGGGAGGTGAAGGGTTGTGGAGTTGAGTTGAAGGGTTGTGAGGGGGAGGTGATAGATTGTGTTGTGGAGTTGAAGGGTTTTGAGGGGGAGATAATTGATTTTGGTGGGGAAGTGAACGGTTGTGATGTTGAGGTAATTGATTGTTGTGGGGAGGTGAAGGGTTGTGGCGGGGAGGTGAAGGGTTGTGAGGGGGAGGTTATTGATTGTGGTGGGGAGATGAAGGTTTTTTTCGGGGCTGTAATTGATTTTTGTAGGGGGGTGATCGGTTGCGAGGGGGAGGTAATTGATTGTGGTGGGGAGGTTACAGGTTGTAAGGGGGATGTAATTGATTGCGGTGGGGAGGTTAACGGTTGTGAGGTGGAGGTGAAGGGTTGTGAGGGCGAGGTATTCATTGCGTTAGGGAGGTGAAAGGTTGTGAGGGGGAGGTACTTGATTGCGGTGGGGAGGTGAAGTTTTATGAGGGGGAGGTGAAGGGTTGTGATGGGGAGGTAATTCATTGTGGTGGGGAGGTTAAAAGTTGTGATGGGAAGGTGAAGGGTTGTGAGGGGGAGGTTATTGATTGTGGTGGGAAGGTTAATAGTTCTGAGGGGGAGGTAATTGATTGTGGTGTTGAGTTGAAGGGTTGTGGTGGAGAGATAATTGATTGTGGTGGGGAGATGAAGGGTTTTGAGGGGGAGGTAATTGATTGTAGTGGGGAGGTGAGGGGTTGTGAGTGGGAGGTTAATGATTGTGGTGGGGAGGTTTAGGGTTGTGAGAGGAAGGTGATTGATTGTGTGTGTGTGTGTGTGTGTGGGGGGGGGGGGGGGGGGGGTGAAGGGTTGTGGGGGGCAGATAATTGATTGTTGTAGGGAGGTGAAGGGTTGTGAAGGGGAGGTAATTGATTGTGGTGAGGAGGATAGGGGCTGTGAGTGGGGAAGTAATTGATTGTTGTGTTGAGAGATGAGAGGTTGTGAAGGGGGGGGTAATTGATTGTGGTGGGGAGGTTAGGGGTTGTAGCGGGGAGGTGTAGGGTTGTGAGGGGGAGGTAATTGATTGTGTTCGGGAGGTTAAGGGTTGGGGCGTGGAGGAGCAGGTTGTGACGGCGAGGTAATTGATTGTGGTGTGGAGTTGAAGGGTTGTGAGGTGGAGGTAATTGATTGTGGTGGGGAGATAATTGATTGTGGTGTGGAGGTGAAGAGCTGTGAGGGGGAGGTGAAGGGTTGTGATGGGGAGGTAATTGATTGTGGTGGGGAGGTGAAGGTTTGTGAGGGAGAGGTGAAGGGTTTGGGGGGGGGGGAGGTAATTGATTGTGTTGGGGAGGTAATTGATTGTGGTGGGGAGGTGAAGGTTTGTGAGGGAGAGGTGAAGGTTTGTGGGGGGAAGATAATTGATTGTGTTGGGGAGGTTAATGGTTCTGAGGGGGAGGTGAAGGGTTGTGGAGTTGAGTTGAAGGGTTGTGAGGGGGAGGTGAAGGGTTGGGGAGTTGAGTTGAAGGGTTGTGAGGGGGGAGGTGATTGATTGTGTTGGGGAGGTGAAGGGTTTTGAGGGGGAGATAATTGAATGTGGTGGGGAAGTGAACGATTGTGATGTTGAGGTAATTGATTGTTGTGGGGAGGTGAAGGGTTGTGGCCGGGAGGTGAAGGGTTGTGAGGGGGAGGTTAAAGATTGTGGTGGGGAGATGAAGGTTTTTTTCGGGGAGGTAATTGATTTTGATAGGGAGGTGATCGGTTGTGAGGGGGAGGTAATTGATTGTGGTGGGGAGGTTACGGTTTTTAAGGGGGATGTAATTGATTGCGGTGGGGAGGTTAAGGGTTGTTATGTGGAGGTGAAGGGTTGTGAGGGCGAGGTAATTCATTGCGTTAGGGAGGGGAAAGGTTGTGAGGGGGAGGTAATTGATTGCGGTGGGGAGGTGAAGTTTTATGAGGGGGAGGTGGAGGGTTGTGATGGGGAGGTAATTGATTGTGGTGGGGAGGTTAAGAGTTGTGAGTGGGAGGTGAAGGGTTTTGAAGGGGAGGTTATTGATTGTGGTGGGAAGGTTAATGATTGTGAGGGGGAGGTAATTGATTGTGGTGTGGAGGTTACGGTTTGTAAGGGGGATGTAATTGATTGCGGTGGGGAGGTTAAGGGTTGTAAGGTGGAGGTGAAGGGTTGTGAGGGCGAGGTAATTCATTGCGTTAGGGAGGGGAAAGGTTGTGATGGGGAGGTAATTGATTGTGGTGGGGAGGTTAAGAGTTGTGAGTGGGAGGTGAAGGGTTTTGAGGGGGAGGTTATTGATTGTGGTGGGAAGGTTAATGATTGTGAGGGGGAGGTAATTGATTGTGGTGTTGAGTTGAATTGTTGTGAGGGGGAGGTAATTGATTGTGGTGGGGAGGTGAAGGGTTGTGAGGGGGGAGGTAAATGATTGTGGTGGGGAGATAATTGATTGTGGTGGGGAGATGAAGGGTTTTGAGGGGGAGGTAATTGATTGTAGTATGGAGGTGAAGGGTTGTGAGGGGAGGTTAATGATTGTGGTCGGCAGGTGTAGTGTGGTGAGAGGAAGGTGATTGATTGTGGTGGGGAGATGAAGAGCTGTGAGAGGGAGGTGAAGGGTTGTAATGGGGAGGTAATTGATTGTGGTGGAGAGGTGAAGGTTTGTGAGGGAGAGGTGAAGGGTTGGTGTGTGTGTGTGTGTGTGTGTGTGTGTGTGGGGGGGGGGGGGGGGGTAATTGATTGTGGTGGGGAGGTGAAGGTTTGTGGGGGGAAGTTAATTGATTGTGTTGGGGAGGTTAATGGTTGTGAGGGGGAGGTGAAGGGTTGTGGAGTTGAGTTGAAGGGTTGTGAGGGGGAGGTGAAGGGTTGTGGAGTTGAGTTGAAGGGTTGTGAGGGGGAGGTGATTGATTGTGTTGGGGTGGTGAAGGGTTTTGAGGGGGAGATAATTGATTGTAGTGGGGAAGTGAACGGTTGTGATGTTGAGGTAATTGATTGTTGTGGGGAGGTGAAGGGTTGTGGCGGGGAGGTGAGGGGTTGTGAGGGGGAGGTTATTGATTGTGGTGGGGAGATGAAGGTTTTTTTCGGGGAGGTAATTGATTTTGGTAGGGAGGTGATCGGTTGTGAGGGGGAGGTAATTGATTGTGGTGGGGAGGTTACGGTTTGTAAGGGGGATGTAATTGATTGCGGTGGGGAGGTTAAGGGTTGTGAGGTGGAGGTGAAGGGTTGTGAGGGCGAGGTAATTCATTGCGTTAGGGAGGGGAAAGGTTGTGAGGGGGAGGTAATTGATTGCGGTGGGGAGGTTAAGGGTTGTTATGTGGAGGTGAAGGGTTGTGAGGGCGAGGTAATTCATTGCGGTAGAGAGGGGAAAGGTGGTGAGGGGGAGGTAATTGATTGCGGTGGGGAGGTGAAGTTTTATGAGGGGGAGGTGGAGGGTTGTGATGGGGAGGTAATTGATTGTGGTGGGGAGGTTAAGAGTTGTGAGGGGGAGGTGAAGGGTTTTGAGGGGGAGGTTATTGATTGTGGTGGGAAGGTTAATGGTTGTGAGGGGGAGGTAATTGATTGTGGTGTTGAGTTGAATTGTTGTGAGGGGGAGGTAATTGATTGTGGTGGGGTGGTGAAGGGTTGTGAGGGGGGAGGTAAATGATTGTTGTGGTGAGATAATTGATTGTGGTGGGGAGATGAAGGGTTTTGAGGGGGAGGTAATTGATTGTAGTGGGGAGGTGAAGGGTTGTGAGGGGAGGTTAATGATTGTGGTCGGCAGGTGTAGTGTTGTGAGAGGAAGGTGATTGATTGCCGGGGGGGGGGGGGGGGGGGATGAAGGGCTGTGGGGGGGGAGGTAATTGATTGTGGTGGGGAGGTGTAAGGTTCTGAGTGGGAGGTAATTGATTGTGGTAAGGAGGAGAAGGGCTGTGAGAGGGGAAGTAATTGATTGTTGTGTTGAGAGATGAGAGGTTGTGAAGGGGAGGTAATTGATTGTTGTGGGGAGATGAAGGGTTGTGGCGGGGAGATGAGAGCTTGTGAGGGGGAGGTAATTGATTGTGGTGGGGAGGTGAAGGGTTGTGAGGGAGGGGGGGGGGGGGTAATTGATTGTGGTATTGAGATAATTGATTGTGTTGGGGAGGTGAAGGGTTTTGAATTGGAGATAATTGATTGTGGTGGGGAAGTGAACGGTTGTGATGTTGAGGTTATTGATTGTTGTGGGGAGGTGAAGGGTTGTGGCGGGGAGGTGAAGGATTGTGAGGGGGAGGTTATTGATTGTGGTGGGGAGATGAAGGTTTTTTTCGGTGAGGTAGTTGATTGTAGTAGAGAGGTGAAGGGTTGTGAGGGGGAGGTAATTGATTGTGGTGGGGAGCTTACGGGTTGTGACGGGGATGTATTTGATTGCAGTGGGGAGGTTAAGGGTTGTGAGGTGGAGGTGAAGGGTTGTGAGGGCGAGGTGAAGGGTTGTGATGGGGAGGTAATTGATTGTGGTGGGGAGGTTAAGAGTTGTGAAGGGGAGGTTATTGATTGTGGTGGGAAGGTTAATGGTTGTGAGGGGGAGGTAATTGATTGTGGTGTTGAGTTGAAGGGTTGTGAGGGGGAGGTAATTGATTGTTGTCGGGAGGTGAAGGGTTGTGAGGGGAAGGTTATTGATTGTGCTGTGGAGGTTAATGGTTGTGAGGGGGAGGTGAAGGGTTGTGGAGTTGTGTTGAAGGGTTGTGAGTGGGATGTAATTGATTGTGGTGGGGAGGTGAAGGGTTGTTAGGGGGGGGGGGGGGGGGTAATTGATTGTGGTTTTGAGATAATTGATTGTGTTTGGGAGGTGAAGGGTTTTGAGGGGGAGATAATTGATTGTGGTGGGGAAGTGAACGGTTGTGATGTTGAGGTTTTTGATTGTTGTGGGGAGGTGAAGGGTTGTGGCGGGGAGGTGAAGGTTTGTGAGGGGGAGGTTATTGATTGTGGTGGGGAGCTTTCGGGTTGTGACGGGGATGTATTTGATTGCGGTGGGGAGGTTAAGGGTTTTGAGGTGGAGGTGAAGGGTTGTGAGGGCGAGGTGAAGGGTTTTTTCGGTGAGGTAGTTGATTGTAGTAGGGGGGTGAAGGGTTGTCAGGGGTAGGTAATTGATTGTGGTGGGGAGCTTTCGGGTTGTGACGGGGATGTATTTGATTGCGGTGGGGAGGTTAAGGGTTTTGAGGTGGAGGTGAAGGGTTGTGAGGGCGAGGTGAAAGGTTGTGATGGGGAGGTAATTGATTGTGGTGGGGAGGTTAAGAGTTGTGAAGGGGAGGTTATTGATTGTGGTGGGAGGTTATTGGTTGTGTGGGGGAGGTAAGTGATTGTGGTGGGGAGGTTAATGTTTGTGAGGGGAGGTGATTGATTGTGGTGAGGAGGTGGAAGGTTGTTAGGGGAGGTAAGTGATTGTGGTGTGGAGTTGAAGGGTTGTGAGGTTGAGGTAATTGATTGTGGTGGGGAGATAATTGATTGTGGTGGGGAGATGAAGGGTTGTGGGAGGGGGGGGGAGGTAATTGATTAGGGGGGGGGGGGGGGTTAATTGATTCTGGTTTGGAGGTAATTTATTGTGGTGGTGAGGTGAAGGGTTGTGGTGGGGAGATAATTGATTGTGGTGGGGAGGTGAAGGTTTGTGAGGGGGAGGTGAAGGGTTGTGGGGGGGGAGGTAATTGATTGTGGTGGGGAGGTGAAGGGTTGTGAGGGGGAGGTAATTTATTGTGGTGGTGAGGTGAAGGGTTGTGGTGGGGAGATAAATGATTGTGGTGGGGAGGTGAAGAGCTTTGAGGGGGATGTGAAGGGTTGTGAAGGGGAGGTCATTGATTGTGGTGGGGAGGTGAAGGTTTGTGAGGGAGAGGTGAAGGGTTGTGGGGGGGGATGTAATTGATTGTGGTGGGGAGGTAAAGGGTTGTGAGGGGGAGGTAATTGATTGTGGTGGGGAGGTTAATGGTTGTGAGGGGGTGGTGAAGGGTTGTGGTGTTGAGTTGAAGGGTTGTGGGTGGGAGGTAATTGATTGTGGTGGGGAGATGAAGAGTTGTGGGCGGGAAGTACAAAAAGTGTTGTAATGTCCAAAGCATAACGTTATCACAACGTTAATTTGCAACGTTGTTGTTACGTTGTGGAATAACGTTACAATGTAACGTCATACTAACGTTGTAATAGAGATACGCAATTACGTTCTGGAAATTTTAGCATTAAGAGATGAAAATTCAAATGCCGAATATACAGAAAGGTAATGCATTACTGCCTTGGTATTCTGACAAATTCATGTTGATTTTGATAAAGCAGTTCTATTCCTTTATGACTATCAAGAAGCAAACTCTATAACGTATTACCGACGTTTCAGAAACGTAGTTACAAAACGTTGTGCGATGTCCGATGCACAACGTTTTCACAACGTGAATGTGCAACGTTGTAATAACGTTGTGAAATAACGTTGAACGTTGACGTTATCAATCCACAACCTTTCCACAACGTTGTGACAACGCCGTGTGTTAGCTGGGGTGGGGAGGTGGGGAGGTGAAGGTTTGTGGGGGGAGGTTGAGGGTTGTGGTTGGAAGTTGAAGGGTTGTGAGGGGGAGTTGAAGGGTTGTGAGGGGGAGTTGAAGGGCTGTGGTGCGGAGGTGAAGGGTTGTGAGGGGGAGGTGGAGGGTTGTGGTTGGAAGTTGAAGGGTTGTGAGGGGGAGGTGAAGGGCTGTGGTGGGGAGTTGAAGGGTTGTGAGAGGGAGGTCAAGGGCTGTAGTGGGGAGTTGACGGGTTGAGAGGGGGAGGTTAAGGATTATGGTGGGGAGTTGACGGGTTGTGAGGGGGGATCAAGGGCTGTAGTGGGGAGTTGAAGGGTTGTGAGGGGGAGGTGAAGGGTTGTGGTTGGAAGTTGAAGGGTTGTGAGGGGGAGTTGAAGGTTTGTGAGGGGGGGGATCAAGGGCTGTAGTGGGAGTTGAAGGTTTGTGAGGGGGAGATGAAGGGCTGTGGTGGGGAGTTGAAGGGTTGTGAGGGGGGGGGGGGTCAAGGGCTGTAGTGGGAGTTGAAGGGTTGTGAGGGGTTGGTGAAGGGTTGTGGTGGGGAGTTGAAGGGTTGTGAGGGGGAGATGAAGGGTTGTGGTGGGGAGTTGAAGGGTTGTGAAGGGGAGGTGAAGGACTGTGTTTGGGAGTTGAAGGGTTGTGAGGGGGAGTTGAAGGGCTGTGGTGGGGAGTTGAAGGGTTGTGAGGGGGAGGCAAATTGATTGCGGTGAGGAGTTGAAGGGTTGTGGAGGTGAGGTGCAAGGATGTGAAGGGTAGGTGAATATTGTGGTGGGAAGTTACAGGTCTGTGCCAGGATGGTGTTGGATTGTTGTGGGGAGGTGCAGGATTGTGGTGTGGAGATGCGGTGTTGATGTAAAAAGCGTGAGGTTGAGGTGTTGATGCTAGGTAGTGTTGAGGGGTGTTGGGTTCTGAGGAGGTGTAAGTCTGAGTCCCGGGTTGAGTGTGGGATGTAAGGAGTTGTGTGAAGTTGACAGGGGTTGTGGATGGGAGTAATTTGGTGGAGTTCAGGTGTGCAGGGTTGAACTGATGCATTGTGGTGGGTCCGGTTTTAACTTACCATTTCGACGATTAAACATCGAAACCGAGTGGTCTAACATTACACAACCCTTCAACTCCCCCTCACAACCCTGGTCGTACATAAAGTGCCACGGCGGGTGCAAGGAAACACTTGCGCTGTGACGTCATTAACAAAGACGTTTGACGTGAACCTACTCTCGAAGAACTCGTCACGGTTGATGACTGTACGGAAATATCTTCTTTTTTCTTCTCGTCCCCGTTCGTAATGTGATAAAACAAAAGTTTCAAAACTATTCATTATTTTGCAAATAAATTTGAAATGCCACTGAAGTCAGTTATATGTTATCTTTCACCTGTATTGTTTGTTTCATTTGATACTTGACAATATGTAGCACATAATTACTTGAAACTTAGTAAATTTACTATTGCAGTTGTGAGAAGATTTTGTTATATTAGTATAATTGACTACTTACACCGAAACACTACAGTAAAGAGGTTTTAGTCTTGAGCTTGAAAATATAGGTTTCAAAAGCTGACGTAGTAGAAGCCATATATGGAGATTTGAGATGGAGAGGGCCACAGGGAGCAGATATCACAGTGCAAATTATGTTCACATTACATTTTATAAGTGTTAATTATCTATGCAGATCGACATATCACACCAAGGTTTTGTCATCAGAGTCATCGTGAACCGTTGTGAGCAAAAATATACAACAACATATTTAAAAACATCATGTATAAAACAGCATACTGTTCACAGTTAAACTTAGCGCAATGTTCCTATGTATCTGTAGCACAATGTGTCTTGTACATCTAAGCATTGTTTTTATTGCCCTTTTCAGGCGCTGCAGCACCGTATGTACCAGAGTCATGCAGGTAGTCCTACATTTTCTGATGATAGTCGGTGAGTATTAAAGGCACTTGCTCCCTTGGACATAACAGATTTGAACATATCCACCTTCTCAACTAATAATAAAAACAATATTTTCATAGAAAATGTAAACATTTAATGTGCTGACAACTCTACTCAAACATTTACTATAGTATCAGCTGCTACATTGTTCTAACATTGTGGAACACATTACATGACATAGTTTTATACATGATTACTCTGTTGCGTCACATTGATGGCATAAACCTAAATTACCAAGCGATACAGTTTGATGCAAGTCATTAAATGCAAGAGAGCCATTTCAATAAGTACCTATCATACTATTCCCATGAAAAGAATATGTTTGTAAATCACTATTGTGATAATACTGGATGTACGGGAAAAGATGAAACACGACCAAAATCATGTACATTATATACCCAACAAATAAACCCACGGGAACGGACGGTACAAGTTGAAATAGGTAATTGGTTATTTGACCATTATTGAATAGTATCCGATTATCAATATGACTGCATGTTCAGACAGCAGTTGTTTTTTTACAAGTTTTTCTCAACCTACGACGTTAGAGCTGCAACTATGTGTATGGTCGCCATTTTAAAATATCAAGAAACAAAGTTATAATGTTTGCTTTTTTTCAACCTTTCAGTATTCGAATCACACGGTCAAGACAGTTGTGAATGGGGGAAGTATGGTGAACACTGCAAGAATGATTGCCCTCTGAACTGTTTCACCAACCCAGGCAGAAACCTCAGACACTGCCACAAGGTGACAGGGAAGTGTTCTGAGGGGTGTGTGCCGGGGTGGTTCCATGACCTGTGTGATAAAGCTTGCAGCAAGAACTGTAAGGGGGGCGTCTGTAATTACCAAAATGGCATCTGCACGAACGGTTGTAGTGGAGATTACAAAGGGCAGTTTTGCAACGTTGCTCCAGGTATGAAAATAAGCTGATTCTTTTCTTAAACAGTAGAAGAAATTCTCATCACTTTTATGCAAAAACAAAATCGACAGGCAAAATATTCATAACTGCTCTCTATCTGAAGAAATATAACCCATTGAACTTTGAATGGATAATATGTATATACGGATGGATATATGAATGCTACTAAATCAGGCAATTATTACCAAGAAACATACACACAACGTTATTGATTTGTTAGATCTTCAACCCAAGAAGATTTGTATTGGAATTAGTCTTCAGCAACCCATGCCTGTCTTCAGAGGCGAGAAACGTATCAGAAGGTCATGGTCGATGACTTTGTTGATGAAAGGGGTGGTCGGGTAGCATAGTGGTTAAAGCGTTCGCTTGTCACGCCGAATACCCGGGTTCGATTCCCAACATGGGTACCATGTGTGAATCTCATTACTTGTGTCCCCCGCCGTGATATTGCTGGAATATTGGTAAAAGCTGCGTAAAACCATACTCACTCACTCACTCGTTGATGAATGGCATTTCTCCGTTATAGGATAGATCAATATGCATTATGGTATTGCCTGGTTCACGATTCTTTACAGACCATCGTCATATAGCTTGAAAATTGTTCATTGTGTCGTTGACAACAAAGAAACAAATATCAGATGTTATCTTAGGAATGTGATATGAACAATTGAAAGTTTTGGCTATATTATTATTCGAATTTATTACCATTGTTTATTAATTTTACATTTCACATGTTATTATCGGAAAGGAAACTGAACAGATAATGTTTGACTTTTATCAACCAAATATAAGACGGTCATGCACTCACAAATACCAAATACAACGCTTCATACAATTTGCCTGTATCACAATCTCTCTGTGCTATTATTTCATATATATATATATATATATATATATATATATATATATATATATATATAATAAAATAATAAAGTCCACGTTAGTCCATCATCTTCTTTATATCAGTTTCATACATAGTACTTAGTATATGTACGTTTGCTACCTGATTTCAGTATCTATGTATTTTTTCTCAAACGATCAAGAACTTGAGCATATCAAACTGAAAGATGACTAGTTATATGTATCGTTGTATCGATATCACATACTAATAACGCTGAATACATCTGTGTCTGACAGGCACGTCGGCGACACCACCCAGGGAATACAGCACACGTGAGTACACTATATAAACTAAGACTCATATGGGTTAAAGTGACGTTAAGAATCATATGTGCTTGTTATTGCTGATTTTGTGCGTCTCATATCATTGTCTGTATTTTCCCACAGACACATCGTCGGCAGCACCGAGTGAATCCAACACAGACACAACACCAGACCTGGTTGCGATACTTGTCCCTGTGTTCCTCATCCTGGTTGTTGTCCTCGCTGTGGTGGTGTTCATACTGTAAGTGTGTACCTAACCCTCGCTGTGGTGGATTTCCTAATGTAAATGTGTACCCAACCCTCGCTGTGGTGGTGATCATACTGTAAGTGTGTACCTAACCCTCGCTGTGGTGGTGATCATACTGTAAGTGTGTACCTAACCCTCGCTGTGGTGGTGTTCTTACTGTAAGTGTGTACCTGACCCTCGCTGTGGTGGTGTTCTTACTGTAAGTGTGTACCTGACCCTCGCTGTGGTGGTGTTCATACTGTAAGTGTGTACCTAACCCTCGCTGTGGTGGTGTTCTTACTGTAAGTGTGTACCTGACCCTCGCTGTGGTGGTGCTCTTACTGTAAGTGTGTACCTAACCCTCGCTGTGGTGGTAATCATACTGTAAGTGTGTACCTAACCCTCGCTGTCGTGGAGTTCCTAATGTAAGTGTGTACCTTACCCTCGCTGTGGTTGTGATCATACTGTAAGTGTGTATCTAACCCTCGCTGTGGTGGTGATCATACTGTAAGTGTGTACCTAACCCTCGTTGTGGTGGTGATCATACTGTAAGTGTGTACCTAACCCTCGCTGTGGTGGAGTTCCTAATGTAAGTGTGTACCCAACCCTCGCTGTGGTGGTGTTCATACTGTAAGTGTGTACCTAACCCTCGCTGTGGTGGTGATCATACTGTAAGTGTGTACCTAACCCTCACTGTGGTGGAGTTCCTAATGTAAGTGTGTACCCAACCCTCGCTGTGGTGGTGTTCATACTGTAAGTGTGTACCTCACCCTCGCTGTGGTGGTGTTCATACTGTAAGTGTGTACCTAACCCTCGCTGTGGTGGTGTTCATACTGTAAGTGTGTACCTAACCCTCGCTGTGGTGGTGTTCCTAATGTAAGTGTGTACCTAACCCTCGCTGTGATGGTGATCATACTGTAAGTGTGTACCTAACCCTCGCTGTGGTGGTGATCATACTGTAAGTGTGTACCTATCCCTCGCTGTGGTGGTGATCATACTGTAAGTGTGTACCTAACCCTCGCTGTGGTGGTGATCATACTGTAAGTGTGTACCTAACCCTCGCTGTGGTTGTGATCATACTGTAAGTGTGTATCTAACCCTCGCTGTGGTGGTGATCATACTGTAAGTGTGTACCTAACCCTCGTTGTGGTGGTGATCATACTGTAAGTGTGTACCTAACCCTCACTGTGGTGGAGTTCCTAATGTAAGTGTGTACCCAACCCTCGCTGTGGTGGTGTTCATACTGTAAGTGTGTACCTCACCCTCGCTGTGGTGGTGTTCATACTGTAAGTGTGTACCTAACCCTCGCTGTGGTGGTGTTCATACTGTAAGTGTGTACCTAACCCTTGATGTGGTGGTGTTCCTAATGTAAGTGTGTGCCTAACCCTCGCTGTGGTGGTGATCATACTGTAAGTGTGTACCTAACCCTCGCTGTGGTGGTGATCATACTGTAAGTGTGTACCTAACCCTCGCTGTGGTGGTGTTCCTAATGTAAGTGTGTACCTAACCCTCGCTGTGGTGGTGATCATACTGTAAGTGTGTACCTAACCCTCGCTGTGGTGGTGATCATACTGTAATTGTGTACCTAACCCTCGCTGTGGTGGTGTTCCTAATGTAAGTGTGTACCTAACCCTCGCTGTGATGGTGATCATACTGTAAGTGTGTACCTAACCCTCGCTGTGGTGGTGATCATACTGTAAGTGTGTACCTAACCCTCGCTGTGGTGGTGATCATACTGTAAGTGTGTACCTAACCCTCGCTGTGGTGGTGATCATACTGTAAGTGTGTACCTAACCCTCGCTGTGGTTGTGATCATACTGTAAGTGTGTATCTAACCCTCGCTGTGGTGGTGATCATACTGTAAGTGTGTACCTAACCCTCGTTGTGGTGGTGATCATACTGTAAGTGTGTACCTAACCCTCGCTGTGGTGGTGATCATAATGTAAGTGTGTACCCAACCCTCGCTGTGGTGGTGTTCATACTGTAAGTGTGTACCTAACCCTCGCTGTGGTGGTGATCATACTGTAAGTGTGTACCTAACCCTCACTGTGGTGGAGTTCCTAATGTAAGTGTGTACCCAACCCTCGCTGTGGTGGTGTTCATACTGTAAGTGTGTACCTCACCCTCGCTGTGGTGGTGTTCATACTGTAAGTGTGTACCTAACCCTCGCTGTGGTGGTGTTCATACTGTAAGTGTGTACCTAACCCTTGATGTGGTGGTGTTCCTAATGTAAGTGTGTGCCTAACCCTCGCTGTGGTGGTGATCATACTGTAAGTGTGTACCTAACCCTCGCTGTGGTGGTGATCATACTGTAAGTGTGTACCTAACCCTCGCTGTGGTGGTGTTCCTAATGTAAGTGTGTACCTAACCCTCGCTGTGGTGGTGATCATACTGTAAGTGTGTACCTAACCCTCGCTGTGGTGGTGATCATACTGTAATTGTGTACCTAACCCTCGCTGTGGTGGTGTTCCTAATGTAAGTGTGTACCTAACCCTCGCTGTGATGGTGATCATACTGTAAGTGTGTACCTAACCCTCGCTGTGGTGGTGATCATACTGTAAGTGTGTACCTATCCCTCGCTGTGGTTGTGATCATACTGTAAGTGTGTACCTAACCCTCGCTGTGGTGGTGATCATACTGTAAGTGTGTACCTAACCCTCGCTGTGGTGGTGATCATACTGTAAGTGTGTACCTAACCCTCGCTGTGGTGGTGTTCCTAATGTAAGTGTGTACCTAACCCTCGCTGTGGTGGTGATCATACTGTAAGTGTGTACCTAACCCTCGCTGTGGTGGAGTTCCTAATGTAAGTGTGTACCTGACCCTCGCTGTGGTTGTGATCATACCGTAAGTGTGTACCTAACCCTCGCTGTGGTGGTGATCATACTGTAAGTGTGTACCTAACCCTCACTGTGGTGGAGTTCCTAATGTAAGTGTGTACCCAACCCTCGCTGTGGTGGTGTTCATACTGTAAGTGTGTACCTCACCCTCGCTGTGGTGGTGTTCATACTGTAAGTGTGTACCTAACCCTCGCTGTGGTGGTGATCATACTGTAAGTGTGTACCTAACCCTCGCTGTGGTGGTGTTCCTAATGTAAGTGTGCCTAACCCTCGCTGTGGTGGTGATCATACTGTAAGTGTGTACCTAACCCTCGCTGTGGTGGTGATCATACTGTAAGTGTGTACCTAACCCTCGCTGTGGTGGTGTTCCTAATGTAAGTGTGTACCTAACCCTCGCTGTGGTGGTGATCATACTGTAAGTGTGTACCTAACCCTCGCTGTGGTGGTGATCATACTGTAATTGTGTACCTAACCCTCGCTGTGGTGGTGTTCTTAATGTAAGTGTGTACCTAACCCTCGCTGTGGTGGTGATCATACTGTAAGTGTGTACCTAACCCTCGCTGTGGTGGTGATCATACTGTAAGTGTGTACCTAACCCTCGCTGTGGTGGTGATCATACTGTAAGTGTGTACCTAACCCTCGCTGTGGTGGTGTTCCTAATGTAAGTGTGTACCTAACCCTCGCTGTGGTGGTGTTCCTAATGTAAATGTGTACCTAACCGTCGCTGTGGTGGTGATCATACTGTAAGTGTGTACCTAACCCTCGATGTGGTGGTGATCATACTGTAAGTGTGTATCTAACCCTCGCTGTCGTGGTGTTCCTAATGTAAGTGTGTACCTAACCCTCGCTGTGGTGGTGATCATACTGTAAGTGTGTACCTTACCCTCGCTGTGGTGGTGATCATACTGTAAGTGTGTACCTAACCCTCACTGTGGTGGAGTTCCTAATGTAAGTGTGTACCCAACCCTCGCTGTGGTGGTGTTCATACTGTAAGTGTGTACCTCACCCTCGCTGTGGTGGTGTTCATACTGTAAGTGTGTACCTAACCCTCGCTGTGGTGGTGATCATACTGTAAGTGTGTACCTAACCCTCGCTGTGGTGGTGTTCCTAATGTAAGTGTGCCTAACCCTCGCTGTGGTGGTGATCATACTGTAAGTGTGTACCTAACCCTCGCTGTGGTGGTGATCATACTGTAAGTGTGTACCTAACCCTCGCTGTGGTGGTGTTCCTAATGTAAGTGTGTACCTAACCCTCGCTGTGGTGGTGATCATACTGTAAGTGTGTACCTAACCCTCGCTGTGGTGGTGATCATACTGTAATTGTGTACCTAACCCTCGCTGTGGTGGTGTTCTTAATGTAAGTGTGTACCTAACCCTCGCTGTGGTGGTGATCATACTGTAAGTGTGTACCTAACCCTCGCTGTGGTGGTGATCATACTGTAAGTGTGTACCTAACCCTCGCTGTGGTGGTGATCATACTGTAAGTGTGTACCTAACCCTCGCTGTGGTGGTGTTCCTAATGTAAGTGTGTACCTAACCCTCGCTGTGGTGGTGTTCCTAATGTAAATGTGTACCTAACCGTCGCTGTGGTGGTGATCATACTGTAAGTGTGTACCTAACCCTCGATGTGGTGGTGATCATACTGTAAGTGTGTATCTAACCCTCGCTGTCGTGGTGTTCCTAATGTAAGTGTGTACCTAACCCTCGCTGTGGTGGTGATCATACTGTAAGTGTGTACCTTACCCTCGCTGTGGTGGTGATCATACTGTAAGTGTGTACCTAACCCTCGCTGTGGTGGTGATCATACTGTAAGTGTGTACCTAACCCTCGCTGTGGTGGTGTTCCTAATGTAAGTGTGTACCTAATCATCGCTGTGGTGGTGATCATACTGTAAGTGTGTACCTAACCCTCGCTGTTGTGGTGATCATACTGTAAGTGTGTACCTTACCCTCGCTGTGGTGGTGATCATACTGTAAGTGTGTACCTAACCCTCGCTGTGGTGGTGATCATACTGTAAGTGTGTACCTTACCCTCGCTGTGGTGGTGATCATACTTTAAGTGTGTACCTAACCCTCGCTGTGGTGGTGATCATACTGTAAGTGTGTACCTAACCCTCGCTGTGGTGGTGATCATACTGTAAGTGTGTACCTAACCCTCGCTGTGGTGGTGATCACAGCAAAAAAAGTGTAGGTTTCCGTCTTCAGGAAACCTTCCGGAAAACTTCCGGATACCTACCCATTTTGAATCCGGCCCGGATACCTTCCGGACACCTTCCGGAAACCTTCCAAACAAAATGTCCAAATTTGAGGGGTGCATTTTGTTCACTTAAGTGTGAAACACATAAAAAAATTAACTTGAACATACCAAGCAATTTGAAGGTTGTTGAAGGCATCTGGAAGGTTTCCGGAAGGTTTCGAAGGTATCCGGATGCAAATTTTCTTCATGACTTGCTTCTGGTAAATAATGTTAGCCTGTGCATTACAGGTACCTGTTGTAATATTCTGTGTTATTTTAGTTGTAAATATCCTCCTCAAACTGAGATATGTTGGCATGCATTGTTTTGCGACATGGGTCCAATGTGTGATGCTTATTGCTGGTGCCCCCCACCATGATATTGTTGCAATATTACTAAAAGTGGCAAAACAGCATTCTCACTCAGAAAAAAAATGGAAAGTCATTGGCTATGTGATTTGGCATTTGGCCCTGGTGAGATAAACAGATTAGTTTGGAACGGTATCAGTACTTGTTATATCGGGACAGTGTAGTTTCATGGGAATATAAAACAGAATACAATTGTCCCAAATTTGTGCATAAGACTAATGGCATCCATAGATAAAACCTAAATAAAGTACAGACAAAATATCTATGTCATTTGTCTACTAAGGTGGAACTACAACTGTTGTTAAGTGAGCTGTATTTATAGTAGGAAAACATTCAGGGCATTAGTACATTTTATATTTGTTCAGCACCTATGTTATGGCTGATCAGTATTATATTTCTTTATGCTAATGAAGCAAAACAAATCATGTTTTTGGAAAAAAATCTTATTTATTGATTATATTGCATTTCATTGGTACATATCACAAATTTAAATTTGATCAAGCAAGAAGAGGAACTAGCATAAAGAAACCAGTGGTGTTTGCAAGGCCTTACAGAACAGACACTTCGATGCCATTTTCTAAATAAACAAATTAGTCAAATATCAGAAGAATTTTATTGAAGAAGAATATCTAAAGTCAATTATGTTTCTGCAGTAAACCACAAAAGTCATTCAGATTTGTATAGTCAGCATCGGTGTACACAAACTGGACATAGTCACAGTGCTTTGGCATAAATTCATTCAGACTTCATTAGTGTCATAATAAAACCACCTACAGTAACACTGGTGTGGCATTATTCATGCAGAATCATCACTTTCTGAGGTGAATATGTTGGTTGTTATCAGGAGTACTGTTCATCATCCGGCGAGTCGCTTGTCTGAATTGTGTGAGCAAGATCTTCTTAAATGTAGCTGGTGTCAGATGGTGAAATCCAGGTACCTGAAACATTTCATAACATCTTTAGAAACTTGTTAGTCAAAAGTTATGAAACACACACATATTTACAAATGTTTAAAGTTGTTTTCTCCAACAGTGAGGTATTGACAATTTATCTTGCAACTGATATTTAACCAATCTTTGAACATGTCAATAAGCCATTGCAAACAGAAAAGTGTTCAGAAAATACAAAAATGTATCCGGTCTTTTAAAACAATACCACAAGGTTCACCTGAATTTTACTTGAATGTTTGCATTACATCAAAATGTAAGGAAGGGTAAACAAGACTATGCAAAACTAAGTTACATAGGTTCTTATACATAAATACATAAATGCAACTATTCATAATTATCAAAACACATGTCATGTAAGTGATCTCAAAATACAACATAATGAGCGAGTGATTTGGTTTAGTTTCATGCAGCTTGTTAGCAATATTCAAGCTATGGGCTTCACACATTGTACCCGTGTGGTGAATTGAACCCGGGTTTCAGAGACTGTTTCACCCACTAGGCTACCCTTGCACACCAAATACAAAAGAAAGTATATTAGGAATTCAGACAATAGATATTCTCACCAAATTCATTAATTCATTAATGGAAGCTATATTGAAATTCAAATTTTGACAAATTAGGATGACACTGTAGAAGCATTTATCTAAGTTATTATGGATATTTAATATCTACCGTTAATTGGTAGTCCATCATAGACAGTGATAAGAAATTCAACTGAAAAGTACAACCTGAACCATCAACTAAAAACTATGTATATTACATTAAAGGGGCCGGTCATGTATTACCGGTATGCTCTCGTTCATTTTTTGACACAACCCTCCCTGAAAGAAAATGCAAAGCACTTTATATTTTATTGTCCATTTTGTCAAAAGCCTCCCCTAGAGACTCTCACATTTTGAGGTGACCCTCCCTGTTTGTTCTGATCTGAATTCAAATATTCATGACTCATTATCATATTTTATAATTTATCCTATCTTTTTTGAAAATTAACTAAATGAAGATTAACAATAACATGCAAATCTGCCAAAATATTGGCCTGGCAAAGTTTAAATTAATCATAATTACTGTTATAAAGTTGTGGATCCATCATCTGTTTCTAAATACAGTGAAACCCAACTTTGACTTGTGTGGCATTGTTGTATCATCTACCCAATGTTCTTTATGCATTGATATGCATCTGCACAGAGTGGTCAAAGTCTGTGTCTGACACTTAGTGTGCTACAAGGGAGACATCAGTTTGTGTCTAGCCAAACTGTCTGATAATCTCAAGGGCTGCCTTGGTAGCATCAAGGGATGTAGCTAATCCTAAATAAACATAAAACAAGTGGCATCATGTCTTCTACAGAACACATGATCAAAGCCTGCCCCACCTTTGATGTTTATTACCTTGCTACTCTAAAAACAGCTAATTAGCAAAATGAACTCAATGTCAACTCATTGTGGACTAGGGATTAACAGGGCAATTAGTGTCGGGTGGGTATTAGTACTTGCAATTGTCTGTTAATTACTTAATTGAGTAGTGACGGCTTAGTCAGTTGTGCCTTTACAACCACGCTGACTGCTATTCAACTTATCGAGTCAGTTTACTATGTAACATGTAACAGGAAATGTATCTTGCTGGATAACAGTTTTTTTCTAATTTATCAGAGATCAGAAATAATAATAATGACGTTTTTGATGTGCATTTCTTTGTTGTGTTTACTAGGATGATTAGTAGTGATGGTGTTTGAATTATTAGACACTATTTATTCCAAAAGAGGAAAGCTTATTTGAACAACATATACATTGAATAAACAGAAACTGTACAAAAAACAGATTAACTGTATCTACAGTTGAAACTATCATGATGCAAATTTTCACTGAATCAAAGTCATATCTTTTCAAGACTCAGATCAGGTTGTAGTGATTGAAGGTCACATAAAACTTGCTAATTTCAAATCACTCATCCCGCACTTATGATTTGTTTGTTGGTTTATGCCGCACTCAAGCAATATTCCGGCTATATGTAAATAATCGAGTCTGGACCAGACAGTCCAGTGATTGACATCATGAGCATCGACCCACACAATTGGGATCAATGACATGCATCAACCAAGTCACCGAGCCTGATCGCCACCTGATGGCGTTAGTCAACTCTTTAGACAAGCATTGTCGCCCGTTAAGGAAAGTATTGGGTTACTTTATATTTGTGTGTCCCAATTACGCCATTATTAGAAATAAAAAGTATTATACACATGAATATGATATAAAAATGGCAAATATGGTTGACAATATGAGCATTGATCTAAGCATTTGGAGCAGAATTGTGAATATTAACCCAATGAAGGAGTAAGTACATACTCAGAAATGTTGTGATCATCATAATAAAGAAGTTGACATTAATACATTCTCCACTTTAGTCCTTATGTGTATAACTTGTAAATAACTTTCATAGACTTCAGGAGTTTATCTGTGATATATGTGTGCACTTAAATAAATCATTGCATCCTTACCTGATGCAGGAATAGATAATAGGCAGGAACAGAAAAAAAATAGCCAAAGTTATAGCCAAATACTGGTTTTTGAAGATTTTCAGTTGTGGCGACACTTTCAGTGAAACCCATACAGTATTTGATTTGTAGTAGTTAACGGTTCTGGTATTTTCTGTCTGTAACTGTAAAGAAGTTCCGAAATTGTAGCGAGCAACTGCCCAGACATAAGGAGGAACAAGATGACATAGATATTAACCCATTTGTAAACTGTACAGCCTGAAGTATGTTTGGTGCCACATATCAATAAAATAGTTCCATATTGGCGGATTTATTTGTTGTAATGTAAGGGCAGAAATAGCATCAGTTATTACTGAAAAATATCCCTTGTAAAACCTTTCAACATGTTCAAATGACACATCGAAAGGCTATTGTGAAAAATTGTAATCTGACATCACCATGTTAGGATTCTTAAATACAGTTTCAGCTTGACATTGAGTACTTTAAACTTTAAAGTGAAAAATACATTCACAACAAGTGAGCTGTGTCTGCCAATCAGAGTCGGTGAGTAAATTGGAGTAGGGGACTAATTTCGAAGGTAAACTTGTTTCAACGTTTAACAACTACATGTATTTGTGTTTGTATGAGACGATGTGTGTTTAATTCCATATATTTTACTTCAAAGCATGTTATCACAATAAATTAAGTAGGGTATAGGATAAGTTGGAGTAGAGGCTAATTTCTAATGTAAACTTGTTTTAACATTTCACAATTATTGGTCTTTGCAAGTTATCAATCCAAGTTTAATTTCATTTATTTTACCAAGGTAAAAAAAAAAATAAGGTATCATTTTCGTCAAGTAATAATCGCCGTTTTCGCTTTCGGCCAGTATTTCGCCAGTCAGTGCCGTTTTGCTAAGGTGTCGTTTCAGCTATAACCCGCTTATTGCACATTATAAGTTTCAATTTATATTTAAAATCATTTTAACCACTGAATAAGTAAAAAATGAAATAAAAGCATATAGAAAATAAACAAGCACTTGTTATACAATGTGCATCCGCAGGCAATATTTATAAGATAATCCTGAATGTAGCTGTGGCCATCACACTGAGGATGCACTTCACTTCTTTCTCATATGCCCAAATTACAATGATTTAAGACAGAATATGTACTATTATGTTAAGGGATATGATCTAAATTCAGTTCTATTAGGTAATCCTGAAAGGACGTCAAAAATAAACTTAGAAATTCTTAAATCAGTACAAGACTACAATCAGCTATCCAATAGGTTTTGTGATTTTACATAGCATCTTAAATTTATAATACTATTCCTTGCCGTATATTGCAGTACACTATTACTACTAAAAATGCGACCTGACAGCGCCGACAACGTAGTTTCTATAATAAGAACATGTATATAATTGTATTCCTTGACTGTACTTTTGTCATATCATATTGTATTCTAATTCTGGAGCGGTATTCAAATAAGTTTTTGCTTGTTTACCCATCCAGTTCACAAGTTGTGAAATAAATATGTTTAAAACAATATTTAGTAAACAAATAATTAAAACTTATGCAACAACATAGCGTGTGGAGACGATAGACCACTGAAAAGAGCATATATATGCACATCCAATGACCCCTGACATCACAAGGCATTGTTTTGCCAGTGTGTCAGGCAACAGAATACTACGAATTACACCACAGGGTACTGTGACCTGTTTGAAAAGTTAGGTACTGTATTCTAAAGGTAGGCCCAAAATTCTAGACAATCCAGTGATTGATATTGTGAACATCAATCCACACTGTTAGATGGTTACTGTCAGATGCCATGAACCAGGTCACCGAGCCTGATCACCTGATCTATTAGGTTATCTCTTATGGGTGAGGCTAAAACGGCACCTCGGCAAAATGTCACTGATTTCTCGGACGAAAACAGCACCTTGTTTTGGCAAAAAGGGCTACTAATTGTTGTCTGTTATCTGGAGAGACATGTTGATTCCTGGCCGAAAGATATATAAATGAAATTTCTATAAAATTACTATTTATTTCTTACTTACTAAAATAAATATGACATATATAGTATACCTGTTGTCCAGTTTCTTGACATTTTCGCCAGACTCAGTTTCAGCTTGACATTGAGCTAATCTGAGTAAAGCTACTTAAGACTTCAAAGCATGTGATCTTTCAATGATAAGTTTAGTTGCACCTCCCAATCAGAATCATGAGTAAATCTGAGCAGAGGCTAATTTCTAATGTAAACTATTTTTAGGTGATTAACATCTAACAATTATTTGTGTTTGCAAGTTTAATTGCATTTATTTTACTTCAAAGAAATCAAAGCATAATATATTTTCACAATAAGTTTAGTTGCATCTCCAAATCAGAGTCGGCGAGTAGATGCTAGTTTTAAATGTAAACCTTTTTGAACATTAGCAAGTATTAACATAAGTTAGGTAGATTGCTTATCCTACAAAAAATAAATCACACATTTACTAACATATATAAAACAGAATAAGTGGCTTACAGAAGATAAATAACTTTAATACATGATCAATATTATTAACATATTCCTTACCTGAATCAGAGACACTATAACAGTCTATGTATTATGGTCTCTGTCTGAATTTCTCAGTTATTTGTGTTTACAAGTGACCAAGCAAGTTTAATTTCATGTATTCGGGCATATTCAGACCCAAGGTAAAAAAAATAACAAGGAGCTGTTTTCACCAGGCAATAGTAGGCAAGGTGCTATTTCCCTTTATAGTATAACCCTCTCTTACAACTAGCATAGGTTGATGGGGACCAATTCCAACCCGGAATCCCCACATGAGTGGGTATGGTTTTACGCTGTTTTTAGCAATACCACAGCAAGGGACACCTGACATAGACTTCACACATTGTACCCATGACAAGAATCGAACCTTTGTCTTCAGCACTTCAACCACTAGGCTACCCCACCGCCAAAATTCCCAACATGATAAAGTTGTCATCACGGTATTCTTTAACAAGTTCAAGTGAAAATATCCATACCTTTCAAATGTCTTATCTTCCACTTCACAATGTTCACTGTTGCAAAACTCCTGTCATTTAATTTGTTCTTGATTCTTCACACCTGCAAAAGTAAGTTTAGTCGGTACGGTATGACCTAAAAAAATGAGACACTTTAGAGTATCTAGATAAAGGAATATAAGTAAGCAAACATATTTCTACATCATATACATTAGCAAGGATTAACATAAGTTAGGTACACAGCAAAAAAATGCAGTTTCCGGTATCCGGATACCTGCCGGATACCACCGGACACTTACCCAAAACGCGTCCGGGTATCCGGTGGCAGATACCTTGCCGGATACCAGATCTGTGGTATCCGGCATGGACACCTCACCGGAAAGTATGTCACCTGGAATCCGGGTATCCGGCACCGGATACCTCACCGGATACCTCAATCTGGGTGTCCAGGGATCCGGCACCGGATACCTCATTCCGAGTTTCCAAAAACATGTCACAATTTGGGGGGTGCATTTTGTTCAATTAAGTGTGAAACACCTAAAAATATATTGGAAACTAACCATGAAAATTGAACATTGCTGAAGGTATCCGGCAGGTATCCGGCAGGTATCCGGATGCAATTTTTCGAGATGTCTTTCTCCTAACAAATAATATTAGCCTGGGCATAGCAGATAGCTGTAGTAATATTCTGTGTTATTTTAGTTGTAAATAGCCCCTTGAAGTTGAGATCTATGGGCATGTACTTTTGGTGAAAACATTTTTCAAGTTCATATATATTTCAATTTAGATGTTCAGCGTATTAAATGAAAAGCATTCAGTCCTGGTATGATGGTATCCTTACATATCATCTTCATATTCCCAGTTTGTTTTAGCCTAGTGGTTGAAGCATTCGATTCACCACATCGGTACATTGCTTGGTGTCACCCATCATAATATTGTTTGAATTTTGCTCATAAAGTGGCATGACACCATACTCACTCTGACAAAAAAATGAAAGTCATTGGCTATGTGCTCACTTGGGCCTTTGTTCCTGGTGAGATTAAAAGTTTATTTTGGAACTGTATCAATACTTGTTACATCTTGACAGACGAGTTTCATTGAAGTTCGAAACAGAATATCATTAACCCAAATGGGTGCATAAGACTAATGGCATCCACAGAAAACACCTAATAAAGTACTGGTACATAAAAATATCAATGTAACTTTTCTACTGACATGGAACTAAAAACTTCGTTCAGTGAGCTGTATTAATTGTAGGAAAACATTCAGGGCATTAGTATATTTGATATATGTTAGCACCTATGTTATGAATGATCAATATCATATTTCTTTAAAGAAGCAAAACAAAAAAATTGTTAAGATAAAAAATCATATTTATTGATTTTATGACATTTCATTGGTTCAGTAACCAGAGGTGTTTGCAAGAACATTCAAAAACAGAAACAGATGCTTCAATGCCATTTTCTAAATAAACAAATTAGTCAAATCTCAGAAGAATTTCAAGGTAGAAGAATATCTAAAGTCAATTATGTTTGTGCAGTAAACCACAAAAGTCATTCAGATTTGTATAGTCAGCGTCAGTGTACACCACATAAACAGTCTCACTGCTGTGGTATTAATTCCTTTAGACTTGATTAATGTCGTAATAAAACAACCTACAGAATCACACTGATGTGGCATTATTCATTCAGAATCATCACTTTCTGAGGTGAACCTGTTAGTTGTTCTGGGGAGGATTATTCATCATCCGGAGAGTCCTTTGTATGACTTGTCTGATCTGGTGTCATTGTGAAATCCAGGTGCCTGAAACAATTTATAACATCTATAAAAGCTTGTTATTAAAAATATAAGAAACACACATATATTGACAAAGGGTAAAAATTTGGTTTCTCAATGAGTAATGTAATGACAATTTATCAAGCAACTGTTAACCAAACCATGTTAACCAATGTAAAAAAGCCATAGCAAACAGTAAATTGTACAGAAAATACAAAATTGTAATTGATCTTCTGAAAACAATCCCTGTAGTGCCATAAGGCAGGCTCACCTGAATTTTTCTCAAATGTTTGCATTACATCAAAACATAAGGAAAGGTAAACAAGGCAATGCAAATTGCATAAAATAGGTTCTTATACATAAAAACAGAACTAAAGTATTTGACGTAATAAGCGCCTCGCTCTAATAAGCGCCCATGGGAATATTTGCTAATATATTGGCTAGTGAACAATCCCAATTAGGACCCTTTCCAATTAATCAATGTATACAAGACTTATTTATTTGCGTATAATACACACTTGTGTGTGATATGCATTATCATATTTTTATCATTTATCCTATCTTTAATTCAGATTAACAATAACGGCAAAAACTGCCAAATATATTGGTCAAGTGTAATCATAATTTAAGTAGTTCTATTTGGTTTTGGAACTTTTCAAGGGTAATTGTAAATCATTTGATTGTTATAAAGTTACACAGTATTGCATCTATCGTCTGTTTCTAAATACATTGGAACCTATCTTTGACTTGTGTGACATAATTGAATCATACCCCAAGTTCATTATGCATTGTTATGCATCTGCACAGAGTGGTCAAAGTCCTTGTCACACACATAGTTTGCTACAAGGCAGAATCCAATAAGTACAGTTGAGACATCAGGCTGTATCCAGACAACTGACTGACTGACTGATATAGAAGATTTAACGTGCGCTTTCCGACTGCAGCGTATTTCGCACACGGGCCTGGCCAGACCATTTAGTGTATTCCGAGAAGGGTGAAAGTGGTGTGTGCAACACAAGAGGGGGGCTTTTAGGGGTTGCTTATATCGATTTTTGAAATTTTAAAATTTGGAATAAATGCCTAGGTGGATGGAGGAGGGAACTAAGGGAGCTGGGTGAGGTGGGTGAGGTGGGTATTTGTATGTTTATTGGATTTTGGGTTGGTAGATTAATTAGTTTTTAGATGCGCTTAATTAGGCCTGTTTTGATTAGGAATACGCCTAGGGCCTTGAAGTTTTCTAGTTTATTTTGAGGGTTTAGTATTTCATCTAGAGTAGGAACCTTATTTAGATTGAGGTTGGTTTGTAGTGTGGTTCTGTGTGTTTGGTAGTGGGTGCAGTGGATGAGTGCGTGTTCTGTGGTTTCGGGTTGTTTGCAGTGGGGGCAGTTGCCTGTGGTGTGTCTTTTAAGTTGTTTTAGGTGGTTATTTAGGTTCGTGTGTCCTGTTTGGAGTTTTGTAATTAATCTGTCAATTTTTTTAGAGGGGTGAAGGATTTTAGGTTTGGCTAGTGGTTTTCTGAGCACTTTTTTGACTTGGCTATTTGAGTTTTGATATTGATTATGCCATTTTTTGGTTATTTTTTGTTTGTTTACACTTTTAATTTCTTATTTTGAGATGGGTAGGTTTAGGCTTATTTCTGGTATTTTGAGAGATAATTTAGCTGCTTTATCGGCGCTTTCGTTGCCGTAAATTCCTACGTGGGCGGGGATCCACAAGAAGGTTATTTGTTTGCCTGCTTTTGTTAGGTCGTTGGAGCTTTTAAGTATTTGGTTTATTAATTTAGGTCGTTTTTTGGTATTTTTGTTTTGGAGGGCTTGTAGTCCACTAAGCGAGTCAGTGAGAATTAGGATTTTTTTGTGGTTTTTTGAATGTTGGTTATGCAGGGCTGAGGCCATGCCCATAAGTTCGGCCGTGAATATAGATTGGTTGTTTGGGAGTCGGTAAGATTGTGTGGATATAACTGGTTGTGTGGTATGGACTCCGAAACCTGTGTGTTTGGAGATCGGGTCTGAAGATCCGTCAGTGTATATGTGACACCAATTTGGCCAATTTTCGTGTATGTATGAAAGTGTGGTTGTTTTAGCTATGTTTGGGTCGGTTTGTTTATTTATTTGGTTAGTTAGTGTTGTGTCTATTTGGGGTATTTTGAGTTTAGGGGTGAAGATATTTGATTTTTTGCAGTTTTGTTTAAGATTTTGAGTTTGGTGTTCATTGAGGTAGTTAGTTATTCTTTGGGATATTGGGGTGAGTAAGGGGTGTTTGCGAGCTAGAGCTTGGTTTCTTGGGCTAATGTTTTGGTTAATTAGGTTTTGGATGAGAGGGTTTGTTTGGGACGCGGCCCAGAAATTAAGGCTTAGATGTTCCCTGCGTAGATTTAGTGGCATTTCTCCTGTAAGGGCCTGAAGTGAGGTGTAGGAGGTGCCATGTTGGGTGCGTGTAATTAGTTTAAGGGCTTGGTATTGGATTGAGTCAAGTTTTTTAGATAGAGAGTGGTTTAGGGTGTTGTATATGGCGCAGCCGTAGTCTAGTTTTGATCTAATTAGTGCTGTATAGAGTGAGAGGAGGGTATCTTTGGAGGCTCCCCAGTTAGAGCCGGTGAGACATCTTAGTGTGTTAAGGTCTTTGCTGCATCTAGTTTTTAGGTTTTGGACGTGAGCCTCCCAGGTGAGGTGTTGATCGAAAATAAGTCCTAAGAATTTGGTTTGTTTTTGGAATTTGATTGTTTGGTTGTTTAGCTGGAGGATTGGGTAGGCAGGTTTCATGTTTTTATGTTTGAATACTACTCCTGTTGTTTTATCTGAGTTAAGGGAGAAGCCCCATTTGTCTGCCCATTGTTGTATTTTATTTAGAGATTTTTGGATTAAGTTTTCTGCCATTTTAATGCTTTTAGTGCGGATCCATAGGGCTCCATCATCCGCGAATTTTGAAGTGTTTAGTTTAGGGGATAAGCCCTCGAATAGATCATTTATCATTATATTGAAGAGGGTTGGGCTGAGAATGCTGCCCTGGGGAGTTCCATTTTTTAGGGGACACTGGTCCGATAGCGTATGGTCTATACCCACGGTAATTTTGCGATTGTTTAGGAAATCTTGGATGAAGTTTATTATTTGGCCTTTTAGTCCTATTTTTTTTAGTTTTTGTATTAGCCCGTGGTGCCATACCATATCGAAAGCTTTAGAGAAGTCGAGGAATATGCCTATGGTGTATTGCTTGTTTAGCTGTCCTGTTTTTATATCCTGTTCTAGTCGGGCAAGGTTATCGAGAGTTGATCGGCCAGGAGTGAAGCCGCTTTGGTCGGGGTTTATGATGTTGTTTTGGTCTAGGTAGTGCTGTAGCCTATTTTTAGTCATAAGTTCCATTATTTTGCAGAGATTTGAGGTTAGGGATATGGGCCTATAGGAGTTTGCCTGATCTGCTGGTTTATTTGGTTTAGGTATTGGGATTACTAGAGCTTCCTTCCATGAGGATGGGACCTGTCCGTTTAGGTAAACTAGGTTGTATAGTTTAAGTAAAGTTTGGAGTAGTTTGGTAGGTAAGTGTTTGATTATTTGGTAAGAGGTGAGGTCTAGGCCAGGGGCTGTTCCTTTTTTTTCTATTGTTTAGTACGTGATTTAGTTCTTCTATGGTATAAGGTTGATTTATTTCTAGGTTGTCTTGTCTGATTTCTTTGGAAAATTTTATTTCTTTATTTAGTTTATCTTGGAATTTCTTACTGAAGTTACTGTTGCTACTAACTTTAGAGAAGTGTTTGGCTAGGTTGTTGGCCTTTTGGTTGGGGTTAGTTGAGTTGTTTATATTGGGGCTTTTTTTGTGCCGTTTGATGCCTCGGATGGCGTGAATTTTGCGCCACACCTTCCTAGCGTCGGTGTGGTGGTTTAGCTCCTCACAGAATTTTTTCCAGTTTTTGGTTTTAGCAGTTTTAACTAGGTTTTGGACTTGGTGGTTTAGTTCATGAGCTGTTTTGAGATGAGAGGGGTCTCGTTTAGCTCTGTTGAAAGCTGATTTGCGTTTTAGTCTAGTTAGCTCTATTTCCTCATTCCACCAAGGGACAGTGGGTTTTCCTGGGTTGGATGATTTGAAGGGGATTGCGGATTTGGCTGCGTTGATTATGAAGTTAGTTAGGTTTTGACAGAATGTTTCGGGGTCTGTTGTTTCTAAATCGTTTAGATTAGCTTCGTTGCATAATTCTTGGAATTGGTCCCAGTTGGCGTTTTTGTACTGAAATTTAGGTTCCTGTTTAGGGGTTTGATTTGGTATTTTTATATTTCCTAGGGTTATATTTATGGGAAAGTGGTCGCTGCCTAGAGGTACTGGGTGGACGTCCCACGTCAGACTTTGTGCTAAGTCTGGCGTACATATTGTTAAGTCGATAGCCGACATGGTGTGGTGTATTTTGTCGTATCTAGTTGGTTGGTTATTGTTTAATAGTATTAGGTCATTTTTTTCGATCCACTCTGATATTAGTTGTCCATGGTTGTCTAGTTTATCTGCAATGCCCCAGGTAGGATGATGGGCATTGAAGTCTCCTAGGAAGATTGTTGATTTATTTCCTAATTGGTAAAGGATGTCTAGGTCTGTATCTTTAATTGGTTTTAGTGTTGAGTGATAGATGTTAATGATTTTTATTTTTTGGTTATTGATGGTGACTTGGATTCCATTAGCTTCTAGATTAGGAGTGTTTACTTTAACTTCCTCGTAGTTAATATCCTCTCTAACGTAGATGATTAGACCTCCTCCTGTTCTGCCTGGGATGGTTTTGGACCTGTCGGTTCTTACTGCGTTATAATTTGGTAGGTTGAATTTAGTTTTATGTGAGAATTTGGTTTCTTGAATACAAGCTACATGGGGACCTTTATCTATTTTGAATTTAGCTTTAAGTTCAGAACCATGGCCGGCGAGGCCATTGGCATTCCATTGAAAAATGTTTAGGCCTTCCATTGGGAAACTGGGTGGATATATGTTTGGTTTAGGCTTGGTTTAGGTATTTACTTTAGTAGGTTATTAAGGTTGCTGCTGAAACGGTCGAAAGAGGTGGTGACGAGTTTTAGTTTATGTGCTACACCAAAGAAGGCTTTGGAGCTGGCTTCTGGATTAGACTGCTTTAACATGTAAGCTAGTAGGAGGACTAAGTTGTTTAGTTTTTTGCTTGCTACGTTTTGGGTGAGTTTTTTTCTATAGCTTTTGGTTTTGGGGGCTGACAAGGTAAGATCGTTTATTTCCTCTGAGGATGTGTACTCGTCCTCTTCGGTTAAGTTATCTTTAGTTTGGTCACTCTCTTCGGTGGTGGGTTGCATGCTGGGTTTGGGTGTGAGAGTCTGAGTGGTTTCTGTAGTTTCCCTGTTGACTGGGTGTTCGGGGGGTGCCTGTAGGTTTTGGAGTGTTGTTGCCCTTGTGGCTGTGATGGCTTGTGTTTGTGCTGGTTGTGTGGTGGTCGTTGTGCGTTGGGTTTTGCTTGCGGGTGTAGATGTGGTTATTGTGGGGTGAGAGGCGGGGAGGGTGAGAGTGTGAGTTTGTGGGATGTGTGGGGTGTTTGTTTCATTTGCGATGTATGCGTCTTGCTGATTTTGGTCCCATATGGAGATTGGGTATACTGTTTTGCGTGCGTTAGTGTTGTTGTTTGGGGGTGGTGTTGGTAGTAGTTGTTTGTATGCTTGCGGTGTGGGTTTTTTGGTTTGGATTTTGGCCGTGTTTATGTCTATATGTCTGTTGGCCTGTTGGGTGAGTGATAGTCTGTGGGGGCATTGGTTCGAGAGTGATGAGTGTTTTATGGATTTGCAGTGGATGCACCAGGGTGTGCATATGCCTGGACAGTCTGTTTGGGCACAGTTTTTGCATTTAGTTTTTTTGAAAGTACATTGGTTAGCGGCGTGATTATATTGTAGGCAATTGGAACATTGCTTTACTTGCTTGATGTATGGTTTGACCTCTAAGTTATGGTTAGCGCCGAAAGTGATATGTTTGGGGGCTTCAGGGTGTTTAGCTGTTTTTTTGAAGTTTATTATTACAATAGGTGTGGGGGTGGTTTTCCCGTTTCTGTTTGATTTAATCCTGCGGAGGCTAGTTATTTGTGGTTGGGTTTGGATAGTGTTAGCTTCTTGGGCGTATATGTCGAGGTCCTCGTCGGTTTCCCTTGGGTGCACTCGAATAACTCCCCTAGTGTATATTTGCCAGTTAGGTTTAGAGCTATTTACGGTGAATTGGAATATTTGTTTAATTTTAGTTGCTGCTATGTAGGATTCCTGATTTGGGAAGATTATCTGATATCCTTTGAAGCTACGTTTGATGTTTAGGTAATTGATTTTTTGTTGCCTTAGCCACATGCCTAGTTTATTTATGGTTAGTGTTGGATGTCTGATAACCTCAAGTATGGTCTTGGTCGCATCAAGGGATGTAGCTAGTCCTAAATAAACATTAAACAAGTGACATAATCTCTTCTACAGAACACTTGATCAAAGCCTGCCCCACCTTTGATGTTTATCATCACGTTACGCTCACAACAGCTCATTAGCAAGATGAGCTCAATGTCAACTCATGGTGGATTAGGGATTAACAGGGCAATTAGTGTCAGGTGGGTATTATCACTTGCAATTGTCTGTTAATTACTTAATTGAGTAGTGACGGCTTAATTAGTTTCCAACCACACTGACTGTTATGCTACTTATCAAGCCAGTTTACTGGTAACATGTGTCCAAAGAAAAGGCTAATGCCATGGCTGCTCACTTCTCGGCAACTAGTAGCTCCACCAACCACACCCCTAGCATGCAAAACAAAATCCAAAATCACCCCATCTACACACCTAGCCCCCCCCCCCCCCCCCCCCCCCCCCCCCCCCATACTCACAAAGCACTTAACAAAATAATAACCATACACGAACTTCAAACAGCTATACACAGTAAAAACACTACCCCAGCCACAGGCCCGGACAATATCAGCTACGTCATTCTTAACCATCTCCCAATGAAATTTCAAAAACTCTTATTACAACTCTATAACCAAATTTGGACTTCTGGCGCCATCCCCAAATCCTGGAAAACAGCTCAGGTAGTACCGGTTCTAAAACCAGGGAAACCCCTAAAAGATCCGGATTCCTATAGACCTATCTCTCTCACGTCCCATATTTGCAAAATTATGGAATCCATTATTAATAATAGATTAAAATTCCAAATCTCTTCCCATGACCTCCTACAGGAGGACCAGAGTGGCTTTAGACCAAATCGACAAACACTAGACCATATTCTACATTTGGAACACGACGTTAAAACTGCACTCGCCCAGAAACAATACACTCTGGCCATTTTCATAGATTTTAGTAAAGCTTTCGACATGGTTTGGCATAATGGCCTGATTCAAAAACTTAGAGAAAAAGACATAGATGGTAGAATCCTAAATTTCATTCACTCTTTCCTAACTGACAGAAATATTATAATCAAAACAAACAATTCTCTCTCAGATCTTCATCCTTTAGAAAATGGCACCCCACAGGGAAGCATTATCTCACCAACCCTGTTTAATCTTATGATAGACGACATATTCCCCCCAAACCTAATTAACACCACCACTGCTAAATTCGCTGATGATATATCTTTCTGGACGTCGTCTACATCAATAAATCAAATCCAAAAAAGAATTCAACCTATTTTAAATCATATCCAAAACTGGGCTTCCAAGTGGGGTTTCAAAATTAATACACAAAAAACCATCGGATTACTATTCAAAAATAAACATATGCAAAAATACACACCTAAACTAACACTTAATAATGAACCCATCCTATTCAAAAATGAAGCAAAATTCCTAGGAGTAACATTTGACCAACAACTAACATGGGCACCCCATATTCATAACTTGGTCGCATCATGTCAAAAAGATCTCAACTTAATGAGAGCCATCAGCGGCTCCGATTGGGGAGCTGACAAACAAACCCTTCTAAACATCTATAAATCACTCATTCTACCCAAAATTGACTACGCCGCCCCGGTTCTCCACTCAATCACTGATAAACTTAACCAAAAACTAAACTCCATACAATATAAGGCCCTCAAAACAGCCCTGGGGACCAGAACCGGTGCCTCTCTTATATCACTATTATTAATATCAGGTAATACATCGATCAAGCTTAGACGTGACCAAACTACACTAAATTACTGGGCTGGGGCCCAACACAACCCTATATTCAAACAAATTACAGACAAATACAAACATCTTAGACCTGCAACACTCAAAAAGTTTAAAAACAACAACAACCTAGCCCCCTTCATCACCCACCTATACAAACTTATTAAAACCCACAATCTTGAACATATCAAACATTCCCCCCCCAACCATACCTATATAAATGACAAACCGGCTCCAAGCACTGACTGTACACTACATAAACTCTTTATTTCACAAACCGACCTAACAAAACAAGACAAATTACAAATAACAAACCAATACATACATCAAAACTGGCCTAATCACTCACATATATACACTGACGCCTCCCAAAACAACAACAACATTACAGGACTAGGAATACAAGTCACCCAACCAGCTCCCATTACTACAAATTTCCATTATACTAATTATTCACATACTATTACAGCAGAACTTCTCGCCATCCAATGTGCATACCACTACATTAAACAATCCCAGGACACAAATTTCTTAATTATTTCAGACTCATTAGGCTCCCTATCCCAAATACACAACAAAACATCTAAAACACGCCAAGATATTATAAACAACATAATACTCATTCACAACAATATCACAGCAACAAACAAAACAATCTCATTACTCTGGGCACCTGCACACATAGGAATACAAGGAAATCACTTAGCAGATACAGCAGCAAAATTAGCAACCACACACCCATCACCCTCCATAAATTTCAATACAAGTAAGGCCGAAGTCAAATCATTAATCAGAAAAAACATAAATAGTCAAAATTTCCAAACTAATATTCAAAATTCAAAGTCAAACTGGACTAAATCACTTTTCATTAAACCAGTTACTAAATGTCGAAACTTTACAAAGTCAATTATCACGGAAAAAATCATTAATAGAATATTCAGCGGCCAAATCAACATAAATGAAACTCTACACAAACAAAACAGACATCCCCACCCAAACTGCATCCACTGTAATACACCAGAAAATCTAGATCACATCTTCAACCATTGCAAACATTACAAAAGCCAACAAAATCATCTATACAACTCTCTCTCCCCCCCCCCCCCCCCCCCCCCCCCCCCCCCCCCCTATAGAAACAACATTCTTCTATTAATAAACCCGACTGAAAACCCAACTAAATTCACCCATATAGCCAAATTTCTCAAATCAACAAACTTAATCCACAGACTTTAGAACTATCCCAAACAAATCTTAGTAAATAACAGCTATCACCAAATCACCATCTCTAAAATTTAGGATCGGGATCCAAATTCTCAGCACGGATTGTCTTCTCCGACGTCCGCGCGACAAATTCTCCCATAACCAGCCACTCATTTATATGTTCATTTAACCAGCCATATACCCAAGCCCAGTCAGCTAGCTCCATACACGCTCACGGCAACTTCTCTCATAACCAGACACACAATATCATGTTCATTAAACCAGCCATCTACCCAAGCCCAGCCAACTCGCTCCAGACACGCACCCCCCCCACACAAGCCTGACCCCCCCCCCTCCCCCCCCCCCCCCCCCCCCCCCCCAACGTAAATAACCAAGAGTCCCTTTTTATTTCTATTTTTACTGATAGAATAGGTTACTTCCCCCCTACATTTTTACAACTTGTTGTTAAATAGTGATACCACTACACTAGTATATCAGCCTAACTGATTCTTCCAGTATCTGTCTCTCCCATTAGTTTCCCAAGTAATATAGGTTTCCTACAGCTGCATATCCCCCCACTAAACTGTCTTATCCCTCTCACCAACTTTACTGCTTTCTTTTCTCGCTTTTCTCCTTTTAATTACAGTTTTTTGGGCCAGTCGATTATACCTTTATTTCCCATTATTGATTGTTTACATTAAACCCGCCTGGCCCCGACTGCGAAATAGCCGACGGCTGAAGCGGTCGTAAAATCTCCTAAATCTCTCTCTCTCGGTAACATGTGTCTGTGGACCAAGGAAATGTATCATGCCAGATACTTAAAAAGTTCTACTCATAAGTAATAAAATAATGACAGTTTTGATATGCAATTCTCCCTACAAAGACATTTAACATTTGATATACATAAACTGTCTGTTGAAACTATGATGATGCTTATATACAAGTCGCACTAAACAACCTATTCATATACTGGTACCTAGCCAAACAAACATAATTTTTTTTATGTGTATGCACATGCTTGTACACATATACCTCTACTGGCATATCACACATACAAACAATCATTAGATGGATGTAATCTTTCAAAAATATTTTACATACAAAAACAAGTGAACAGATTCTGTAATAGCATGGTTAATATTGGGAGATGTTTTAGCATTTCCATTTTCACAGAATCGAAGGCATATCCTTTCATGACTCAGTTCAGCTTGTAGTGATTTAAATTCACATAAAACTGATTCATGTCAAATGACCTATCCCGCATGTGTGGGACCTGTTATAAAAATACCATTCATTACTTATTTGTGTGTCCAAATTATGCTATTATTAGAAATAATAGGTATTATGATACAGCATGGATATGATATAAGAAAGCTTTATATGGAATTGTTGAAAATTATGTACAGGAAAACATTGAAATAAATCAATCAATACGTGCATTTATCTCAGAATCTGGTACATTTAATCAATATGGACTTCTCCTTCATTATCTACTTATAATCAGATGATTACATTATTGCTCAACTGATAGTTTGCAATAGTATAGAATTAGTATTTTATTAATACTTATTTTGTATTTCAGCATCATTTAGATAAGCCATCGGCTTGTTTGCAAATCCAGTTCACTATAAAAAAAATATATGTTTAAAACACATGTAGAACATATTGCAATAGTTAAGACCCGAAAAGAAGTTATGTGTAGGATCTTCAAAATGGTATCCACAAGAGCATGTTGTAGAATCATGTTGGTGTTTGTTGTTTAACTCTGCACTCAGCCATATTCCAGCTATATGACGGCGGTCTGTAAATAATCAAGTCTGGACCAGTCTATCCAGTGATTGACATCATGAGCATCGATCCACACAATTGGGATACAATGACATGGATCAACCAAGTCAGGGAGCCTGATCACCCGATCCATTAAGTTATCTGTCACAACTAGCATAGGTTGATCATGTTTATGGGGACTAACTTCAACCTGGAATCCCCACGTGAGTAAGTATGCGGCTGTTAGCTTTGTTTGATGTTTAACGCCACACTCAGCAATATCGCAGCTATGTGGCAGGAATCAAACCTGGGTCTTCAGCACGAAGAGTGAACGCTTCAACCGCTAGGCTACCCCACCACCAAAAATTCCCCCATGATAAAGTTGTCATCATGGTTATTGTTCAACTAGTTCAAGTGAAAATGTTCATACCCTTAAAATGTCTTTTCTTCCACTTCACGATGATCTCTGATGCAAAACTTCCCTGTTATTAAAGCTGTTCTTGATTCTTCACGACTGGAAAATTATGTTGAGGCTATTAATCATTCTCACAGAGTACAGGGAGTATATGAAATAAGACAGTGAGTCACATTAGCATACAAATTATCCAGTTAAAGTAAACATATTTCTACATTATATACATAAGCAAATACTAACATATGATAGACAGGCTACTTGTCATATAAAAATATAATTATACATTTACTTACATGTTGGCTATAAAAGTTAATGTGTCACATGTGACAGGCTTACATGTGGTAAATTACTTTAATACGTGATCATTGTAATATTCACATATTCCTTACCTTAATGTGTCACTTCAGCTGCCAGCATGACCTCAGCTGCAATCTCAATATTTGGCCAGTTTTGACGAAATGACCGATCGTGTTCAGTGTATAAGCTGGGCCTCGTCTCTAATATAACTTGGCGCAAGTTGACGACGCGCATAGAGAGCCGGGGACCAGCTTATGTCGTGTTAACCTGGTTCCCGGCTCCCTATGCGCGTCGTCAACTTGCGCCAAACAATAATGTGATATTAGAGACGGGGCCCAGCTTAGTGTTAACCCGGAACAAGCCATATTCCCCTACCGTCCAGGGCGCCATTTTAGAACATGGATGTAAACAAACCTCGTGTATCGATATACACTGTGATTCTTGATTACGATAAGCTTACCTCGTGTATCGATACATTGTTCTCATTCACCTCCACCACGGAAATGCCGGCCGAAGTTCCTCTCAGCCATCCACAACGCGGTAGTCAACAGTATTTGGAAAGGCGATTGGCATTGCCAGGTACGTAGCAGGGCTTCGAGGCCTTATGATTTCTGTGCAGAGATCTTATGGAACGGATTGATGTAGATATTTTCCTGCTCTACATACTTTACCGTAAACGCCAAGGGTCCTTTTTTAGTATTATGGTCAACTGTTTGTTAGCATAAGAGGCGTAATGGATTTGTGGTCAAAACAAGATGATCCAAATTAAATCCGCTTTTTTATGGATAATGAAGAAAAGTACCAAGATCTAGGAACGATTATTAACTCTTAACTTTCGTGGGATGCTAATACAGATTATAATTTACAATAATGGCCACCAAAGACTTTATTTTTTTACGCTTAGGATATTGTTATAATTACACTGTTATGTCCTTGTTTTGTATAAGCTTCATAACTTAATCATTCAATATGTCATGGAATGACTCTGACCTTGGCGAGGATCTTTTTTGCAACAAGTGATTCCTTATGTAAAGTGTATGTTGAATGACCCTGGCTTTGTTGTCAAATAATTGTTTGACAGTTGTTAAATATGGGGTTATGTTTTATATCTGAATGTTTGGGATGAAATATTTTAATAAGGACAGTTCTAAGTTGGAAACTCAACTGGGGCCTTTTCAATTGAATTCAATGTACAGCATGTACAGTTTGGACATTTCTCTAATGTGAATGCTACTTATGTTTGCAGAATGTCTGGATGAATGAATGAGTCAAGTCATCTGCACAGCATCAATGGAAAAAGGGAAGCAATGAGGAACAAGAGAAGAGTAGCAGTGAGTGGTAAATATTTGAAATTATTCTGTTTGGTTCATCATGTTCATGTAGCTATTCTGCAAATATTTCTTCAGTTTGCTTGTTCTTTATCACCTGTTGGCATGGATGGCCTAATTATCAAAGGCACTACAACTTGCTGTGCATAGTTGCATCTCTTGGGCTTGACAGAAACCGATGGTCGTGGGTTTGAATCGAGGGTAGCATCATACACTTGCTTGTGGGTTTCATCAAAGTGGTAAACATGTAAGACCTGCATCACTTCGGGCTTTCTTCCCACATCAAGCTTACATGCCATGATATAACTGGAATACTGTTCAAAGAGGCGTTAAACCCAATTCACTCATTTAACACCACATCCAGCAATAGTTCGGCTAAATGACAAGGATTATAAATTAATCAAATCTCAAATCTCAACTAGACAAACCAGAGATTAATGTTATGAGCTCGATCCAGACGCACCGATGATGACTGTTATGGACAACATCCCATGTTATTGGGTATGATTACGAGCTTTCAATGAGCCCACTTGCTACCTCATCTATTACTTTGGCTTGTATGGCAAGCATAGGTTGCTAGGAACATTTTTAAGAGATGTCAGTTAATGATTGTTGCAACTCATCAGCATGGAACAATATATATCTCAAATGTTTGGTATATAACAAAACTCAAAGATGATAAATTAAGTGAATTTGCTGCCTTTTATCTGTAAGTACATGTTGCAACAATTCTTTTCTTTTGCTACAATCTTTATACATAATTTTGCAGAAACTGAAGTCCAGCTTGAGATACCCGGGTGACAGGTTGACAGTCTGGAAGGACCCTTCCAGATATCCGAAGTGATTGGCAGACAGCGATGAGGAGAGTCCTGTTATTTCAATGGGAGCCTACCGAGAAGTTATATGCCAATTGACACTGGGACACACTCACAAAGGGTGGTCAGGCAAATGGGAGAAGACCAACCAATGCCAAGTCGGAGTGGGATCCTTCAAGGACGTTGAAGAAATTATTGTCTTTGGCCATGTGGTAATCACTTGAAAGGAATGATGTTTGCGACTACTTGTCTATAAATGTGGACCCAAACACCAAATAGAATGTTCACAATTCTACTAACACAATGCAACAGGGATAGAGCCCATCTGGCCTCCCCTCATCCTGGTTCCTGTTTTTCCATGGCAATATAGAAGGAAAAGGATGTTTGAGGGCAAGTAACTCTGAACTGGTGAGCATGGTCTGCTGATGCTTTCAAGCGAACAGTTATCCCGCTCTGTTATGAGTATTGAAGAATAGGAGGAAAGTGCATACTGCATCAGGAACCATTATATGAACACTGTCCAATGTGTGATATATGCATATAAATAAAATAAATTGATAATTTGTTTGTTGTTTGTTTCTTTAGCCAGCTGTGTAAATGGGGATTTTCCAATATTTTGCCTCAGTTTGATAGCCACAGTTATCGTATAAAACCATGCATTGCTTGGACATCTTTGGAATAACACATTGATCTGCTATGTCAAAGGTCAATGTCACAGCCAGACAAAAAAATTGTTAATGGCCAAACTCTTCCTTAGGGCAGGGATAGAAGTTGGCAACAGGTCATACACTTACTTTTTATCCCCCGGCATATAATACGGGGGATATAGTGATCAGCCTGTCTGTCCGTCTGTCCGTCCGTAATCATTTCCTTTTTCGGGGCAGGATTCCCAAACCATTCAGTGTATTTGATCGAAACTTGGCAACTCTTATCAGGCACATACTGAAGTGGTGCCTTTTGATATTTTGGGATTTTTCTAATTTTTATTTTTTTTAAATTTTTATGGAGTGAAGTTGGACATAGACTCAATTGGGGATGGGGTTCGTTTCCGGGGCAGAATTCGAAAACCATTCAGTGTATTTGATCGAAACTTGGCAAAGCTATCATGCACATACTGAAGTGGTGCCTTTCAAATTTTGGGATTTTTCTAATTTTTTTTTTTTTTTTTTTTTAATGGAATCAAGTTGGACATAGACTCAATTGGGGATGAGGTTCATTTCTGGGGCAGAATTCGAAAAACATTCAATGTATTTGATCGAAACTTGGCATTCATATGGATGCGACCATGGTGGATCTTTTGTGGGTAAACAATGTATGCTTCTGAAAGAACATTCAACTGTTGACTCATTACATACAGAAATGCACTAGTGGTTACTTTACAGACAGCTGCCGGGGGGATATGTCATCTTTCTGATGACTCTTGTTCTCTAATGTGCCTTTTCCCGCAGAAGTCTAAATAACTCTTATACACATAGTTGTATATCATTGTCATATGTTTGTCAATATTACACTGAATGAAGCACTTTACAATTGTTTTTGAAATAGTCGCAACTGATATTGAAGGTCAAATTAGCTTTCAATGTCTTTCAGTAAAAATGTTCACAGTAACTGAGTAACAGCTCTCTGTAGTGTGATGAAATCTGGTACATGTCACCCTCAGAGTGAGGCATATTGTGTTTCAAACTTAAATGAAGCTGGTATGCTCATAACAAGTACTTGTACCTTTACAAATAATCATATTATCATCTCACTAGGACCAAAGGCCCAAGTGAGCACACAGTCGCTGAGTTTATACTTTCACTCAGAATAATCTGGAAGTCTGAACATGAAATTTAAGGATATCATCATACATGTATTAGAACTGATGTTTGTTCATTAAACAGCTTAACATCTAAAAAGAATTATAGATGAAATTGAAAAAAATTGTCTTCTCCAAAAGTACATGGCCATAGATCTCAACTTTAAGGGGATATTTACAACTAAAATGACACAGAATATTACTACAGCTATCTGATATGCCCAGGCTAACATTATTTACCAGAAATAAGACATCTCGAAAAATTGCATTCGGATACCTGCCGGATACCTGCCGGATACCTTCAGCAATGTTCAATTTTCATGGTTAGTTTCCAATATATATTTAGGTGTTTCACACTTAATTGAACAAAATGCACCCCCAAATTGTTACATGTTTTTGGAAACTCAGAATGAGGTGTCCGGTGCCGGATTCCTGGTATCCGGTGCGGATCCTTGGACACCCAGATTGAGGTATCCGGTGAGGTATCCGGTGCCGGATACCCGGATTCCAGGTGGCATACTTTCAGGTGAGGTGTCCATGCCGGATACCACGGATCTGGTATCCGGCAAGGTATCTGCCACCGGATACCCGGACGCGTTTTGGGTAAGTGTCCGGTGGTATCCGGCAGGTATCCGGATACTTGAAACTGCATTTTTTTTGCTGTGGTAGATTGCTTATCCTACAAAAATTAAATCACACATTAACTAACATATATAAAACAGAATAAGTGGCTTACAGAAGATAAATAACTTTAATACGTTATCAACATTATTAACATATTCCTTACCTGAATCAGAGACCATATAACAGTCTATGTATTATGGTCTCTGTCTGAATATGTCACATCTTCAGCTCCCTGCAATCGAGGTTGTGAAACATTTCTGCTGTAGGAATATTACATCCGCTGGGATATCCCTTGTCACACTGCCTGGCATGGTAGGCAAACGCATATTCCATACACCACATAGATATACTTCCTAATACACACTGTCGAAATCCCCGCGGCTCCCAATATGGCCTGCATGAACTGTAATCGGCCAACCTCGTCTCTTTCCGTAACTGCTGCAGAAATGACCGCTCGTCATTCGTGACCAACTCGTGTTATTCCGGGACAAGCAAGTCTACCCATAATTCCCTGTATGACCGAGGGCGCCATTTTGGAACACAAATGTAAACAAACACTTAAACCTCGTGTAATCGATGTACACCGTGATGCTTGATTGCGATATGCTTACCTCGTGTATCAATACATTGTTCTCAATCACCTCTAACACGGAAATCCCGGTCGAAATCCACCTGAGCCATCCACAACGAGGACGACAAGTATTTCGAAAACTCGATTGGCAGCCGAAGGAAGGAAGAGCAGCTTGCAGATGCAAGGTACGTAGCATGGCTTCGAGACATAATGTTCCATGATTTCTATACAGAGATCTTATGGAATGGATTGATTTAGATATTTTCCTGATCTCCATGTTACTACTGTAAACGTCAAGGGCCTTTTAGTTTTGTTGTTTTCGGAAACCCTTTGTTATTATTATGATCAAGTGTTTGTTGTGACATGGTATTTCTATTTGGGCTTGCATAAGAGCTACAGGTGCAGGACTTTTAAGGTTCGTGTCCTTATTCTCATAACGCTGGGATTTGATGATGAGGGTTAGTTACCAAGGGTATAAATCTGGCAAAGTGCATGTCAAACAACATGTTGCATTCAATTAAAATCATGTGTTGCCATCTGAACCGCCTGAAAGTGAGATATGGATCACAATGAATAATGACAGCTTATCAATCTTTAACAAATTCACACTGAAACATTGAAAGGATAAAGACAAGTTAGTTGTTTTCTGTTTCAGCATGTTCAGGGTTTGTGGGGAGGTTCACAGACATCCTCAGGGAGGATACCAAGTATTGAGTGGGTATTTGTGTTTGTGATAAATACAAACTACATGTATTCATCATGGTATATTTCAATGCAATGTGAAACATCACACTCACAATAGTCCAGCTCTGTGATGGCAGCCTGTAAATAATTGAACATGGACCAGGCAATCTAGTGATTGTTATTATCAGCAATGATCCATGCCCTCAGAGTATGATGACAACCTAGTCTGACCACCCAATTCATTAGTTGATTAGTGTTTGCAGCGGTAGGAACTAACTCTTTCAGTCCACTAGTCCTAAAATGATAGCATATAGCAAAACCTTTAAAATGTCAAAATGACTAGTGCCAATTTCTAACCCTCGTGTTTGGATGTTGTGTTTGTGTGTGTATGTATGAGTGTATTTAGGTTGGTTTGTTGTTTAACGCCGCACTCAGCAATATTCCGGCTATATGACGGCGGTCTGTAAATAATCGAGTCTGGACCAGACTACCCAGTGATTGATATCATGAGCATCGAGCCACAGAATTGAGATCAATGACATGCATCAACCAAGTCAGCGAGCCTGACCACCCGATCCCGTTAGTCGCCTTTTACGACAAGCATAATGGCCTTTTACGGCAAGCATGGGTTGCTGAAGACCTATTCTACCCCGGAATCTTCACAGGTCGAGTGTATTTAACTTAAATCATGAATCTTATGCTTGTTTCTCCGTGCTTTTACAATGTAACCCAAATTTTCTCGGGGATAATAAAGTATTCTCTTATTTATATCATTTCTGAACAAAGTGTCATATCAAGGTTAGATCTCTGTCAAAACAGTGCCATGAAAAAGCCAAACAAATAGCCTAGAAATAAAAGTAAATACTGCATTGCATTAATCTGCATTTCAAGAAAATTTGGCAATAATTCATGGAATGATATTCACCTCGAACAAGCTATTTCCTATGTAATGTATGTGTTGAATGACCCTGACTTTGTTGTCAAAATATTGTTTTGACATTTGTTAAATTTTGGGATAAATGTCATCTCTGAATGTTTGACATGAATTATTATGATTAGGGTAGTTCTAAGTCGGAATCACAACCGGGGTCTTTTCATTTGAATCAAATGTACAACATGTACAGTTTGGACATTTTTCTGTGATGTGAATGCTACTTATGTTTGTAGAATGTCCGGATGAATAAAAGAGACAGTCATCTGTGCAGCATCAATGCAAAGAAAGACCATAGAAGAGCAACAGTGAGTAGTAAATATTTTGAAATTATTCTGTTTGGTTCATAGGGTTATTTTGCAAATATGTCTTCATTTTTTTCCCTATCGCTGTGGGCACGGATGTCCTATTATCTAAGGCACTACGATTTTCTGTGCAGAGTTGCATCTCTTGGGCTTAGCAGAAACCTATAGTCATGGGTTCAAATCCTGGTTCTCCCCGATTATGTTGCTAGGTTTGTCAGCATTATACACATGCTCGTGGGATTCATCAAAGACCTGCATCACTTAGGGCTTTCTTCCCACATCAAGCTAACATGTGGTGATATATCTGGAATACTGTTCAAAGCAGTGTTAAAGCCAACTCATTTATTTAACACTGCATCCAGCAATAGTTTGGCTATATGACAAGGATTGTAAATATATATTTTTCCATGTTGATGAGTTGAAACAATCACTAAATGACATCTCTTAAAAAGATTCCCAGCATTCCAAGCCTAATTAATAGATAAGGTAGTGATTGAGTAGGCTCATTGATCGCATGTAATCATACCACAGTGATGTGGGATATTGTCCTGATAGTTATCATTGGTTTGTCTGGACCGAGTTCATAACATTAGTCACTGGTTTGTCTGGTTGAGATTTGAGATGTGATTATCTTAAATGTTTAGCATATAACAAGACTCACATATGACAACTTAAGTGATTTTGCTGCCTTCTATCTGTAAGTACATGTGGCAACAATTCTTTTTGATTGCTAAAATCTTTTTACATAATGCTGCAGAAACTGAAGTCCTGCTTGAGATCCCTGGATGAGTACTCCAGGTTGACAGTCTGGAATGACGAGACAAGGGAGTCCTAAACAGAGGCTGCACCCCTTCAGATATCCGAGGTGATTTGCAGACAGCGATGACGAGGGTCCTGTTATTTCAATGGAGGCCGACCGAGAAGTTGTATGCCAAATGGTACTGGGACACACAAAGGCTGGTCTGGCTAATGTGAGAAGACCAACCAATGCCAAGCTGGAGTGGAATTCTTCCAGGACATTCAGGAAATTCTTGTCTTGAGCCATATGGTAAACACTTGAAAGAAATGATAAATGGGACTTATTGTTTTTAAATGTGGACCCAAACACCAAATGGAAAGTTCACAATTCTACTAACACAATGCAGCAGAGATAGAGTCTAACTGGTATCCCCTCATCCTGGTTCCTGTTCATCCATGGCAATATAGAAAGAAAAGGAGGATTGTCAAGCGAACAGTTATCACACTCTGTTATGAGTATTGAAGAATAGGATGAAATTGCATACTGCATCAGGAACCATCATGTGAACACTGTTCAATGTGCAATATACTATAGGCATATGAATAAAAGAAATTGATAATTTGATTGTTGCTTATGTTTCATTTGCCAGCTGTGTAAATGGGGATGTTTCATGATTTTGCCTCAGTTTAATAGCCACACTTATCTTATGAAACCATGCATTGCTTGGACATCTCAAGATAAATAACACATGTTTCCTTTGCTCTGAAAACGTCTGATGACACATTGATCTGTTATGTCAAAGGTCAAAGTCACAACCAGACAAAAAGTGTGTTTGTGGTCTAACTCTTCCTTTGGACAGGGGTCGAAGTTGGAAAAAGGTCGTGTGTGATCTATATATACTACATTTTCCCCTAAATTGCCTTTTCTGCAGAAGTCTTAGTAACTCAGAGGTTACTCTTATACATATACTGGTTACATTACTTCCATATTTTGGTCAATGATATGTTGAATTCTACCAAAGGACTGCATATTTGGTTTATGTGCTGGATAGCTCTTTGAAATGTTTTTGAAATATTTATCACTGATATTGAAGGTCAAATTCACAGTCAAAAGGGATAACTCTTGAAGGGTTGAAGTGTAAGATCAAGGCAATAGTGAAGGGGTCATTCATAAAGTATTTCTGCAATTATAACTAAAATGCCTATTTCTGGAGATATTTGTGAAGTATTAAGCACATAGTTGTTATGTTATTTGAATACACATATATGTGCAGTGGTTACAACTCCAGTGTCAAATTAACTCTCAATTCTTTTAATAAAAGAATTCACAGTAACTGAGGAAGAGCTTACTGTAGTACCATAAAACTAGGGTAAGGCAAATTTCAATGAAGTTAGTATTTTGGATATAACAAGTACATGTACCGTTACAAATAGTCTTATTATCATCTCACTAGGACTAAAGGCCCAAGTGAGCACATTGTCAATGACTTTTTCTTTTTCTCAGTACAAACTGGAAGTCTGGACATGAAATTTAAGGATATCATTATACGAGAACTGATGTTTGTTCATTAAATAGCATTAACATCTGAAAAGGACAATATATGAAATTGAACAATTGTCTTCTCCAAAAATGTTTTAGGAGTATATTTACCATTAAAGTAACCCAGAATATTACAACAGCTACCTGTAATGCACAGGCTAACATTTTTTACCAGAAGCAAGTCATGAAGAAAATTTGCATCCGGATACCTTCCGGAAACCTTCCAGATGCCTTCAGCAACCTTCAAATTGCTTGGTATTTTCAAGTTAATTTTTTTATGTGTTTCACACTTAAGTGAACAAAATGCACCCCCAAATTTTGACATTTTTTGGGGAAGGTTTCCGGAAGGTATCCGGGCCGGATCCAAAATGGGTAGGTATCCGGAAGGTTTCCGGAAGACGGAAACCTACACTTTTTTTGCTGTGTATGTTGACATTTTAGATTCCTGAATAGCTGAAGGCAAACTGTTGCCTAATGTAGGTACAGAGTGAAATGAAACAGTGAACCGTTTTCGAGTTTTGTTTGTTTGTTTGTTGCGTAACACCGCACTCAGCAATATTCCAGCTATATGACGGCGGTCTGTAAATCTGGACCAGCCAATCCAGTCATTGATCTGAGCATCGATCTCCGTTACGCAATTGGGATACGATGATATTCATCAACCAAGTCAGCGAGCCTGACCACCCGTTCCCGTTTTGTCGCCTGTTTGGCCAAGCATGGGTTGCTTTAGGCCTATTCGAACCAGGATATTCACGGGTTTTACAAGTTATGTTCCGTAAATAAACTCTACCTTCGAACGAAGTCGAGCTTTTTAAAAAAATAATTTAAGGCAGTGGGAATCACAGCTCTTTGGAAAGTGGTGTGTGTGCACCTAAAATTAACAAAAACAAAATGAATACAGATGATTCATTCGGGAAACATCTTTCTGTATAAATTTGTCACATAATGGTCACATTTGTTGTGCCATGTCACACGATGTTTCAGTTCTATGTCTTCCCGTATACATTGGCACACAAAATACAACAGGCGAACCTAGATGCCAAACGCCACACCCAGCAATACTCATGGCCTGAGACATCGGTATGTACTAGTAAATAAAAGGAACAAAAACCTGTTTCATAATAATGAGTGTGTGAGTACGGTTTTACGCCGCTTTTAGCAATATTCCAGCAATATCACGGCGGGGGACACCAGACACCCATGTCAAGAATCGAACCCGGGTCTTCGGCGTGACGAGCGAACGCTTTAAACACTAGGCTACCCGACCGCCCTCATAATTATGATAAATATCTGCCAAAAGCAGAATCGATTGTACGAGTCCATGAATCGTGTGGTGTGCTCTCTGAATTATTAACAATTCAGAACAAGTAGCATTTGTCATCTGTATCCTTATCTGTGGCTGGCAATTATAGTTAGCTTGTGTCACTTGTCTGCATGCACGTCCACAGTCGCTATGAAGATAATGTGCCATGTGTCTTGTGTTTTAGGTGTGATGATGCTACAGTTATTCGTAAAAGGTGAGTGTAAATTTAAGTTGGTTTGTTTCTTGTTTTACGCCACACCCAGCAATATTCCAACCATATGATGGCGGTCTGTAAATAAGCGAGTCTGGACCAGAGAATACATTGATTTATATCATGAGCATCGATCCTCGCAATTGGGATCGATGACATGCATCAACCAAGTCAGCGAGCCTCACCATCCGATCCCGTTAGTCGCCTTTACGACAAACATAGTTGCCTTTACCGGGTCAAGCATTGGTTGCTGAGGACCTATTCTACCCCGGATCTTCACTGATACAGTGTTCCGAAGAAGAACTATGTTGAAATACAACTAGATTTTAAACCATTAGCTCTTCGTCTCCATAAAAATTCAATGAAAAAATACTGTACAGTGTTGACACCTGACAGTTTCAGGAATGATCCTGTGCAACTATTTTCAGTTTTATATGAAATGCTATTGGATATGAAAGCATTCGTAAGTCCTCTGCAAACCCCCATACGTAAATGGCTTGATAACAAACAGTAAAAGAAGAGGAATAAAAGCTGAGAAATATTTCCGTGCACACCCTAAATGTTGCGAAATCACAAAGCCAAGTTGAGACATACCTGACCTGTGCTCATTTTGTGACGACCGCCTCCGTGGTCTAGAGGTAGAGTGTCCGCCTGGAGAGCGGAAGGTCCGGTGTTCCATCCCCGACCGTGTCATACCAAAAGACGTTAAAAGATGGTACTTGTTGTTACCCTGTCTGGCGCTTGGCATTAAGGGGCTCGGAGTCAGTATACTGTGTCTGAGTGGGGTCTTCATGTTAAACTGCGGCATGGTATCTTAGTGTGCTAGCACAATAAATCAGCATCAGCCCAGACTAGTAGAAACAGCCACACACACATGTGCATGCTCGTCACCATATAAGTGCAATAATCTTGGACGCAACGTTAAACCCAATTTCACCTAACCTGATTTTGTGAAACTGATACTGAATCCTTACTTCATGTATATTGGGATTGTGAGCATGTTAAAGAGTTTTGGGCTAAAGTTAAACGTTTTCTGATTGCAAAATGTTCAAAACAATTTACATTTACCAAATGCTCTGTTTTTCTTGGGTACAAATCTAACATTGTGTTAACCACATCATAGTGTCATGCAAAACAATATATACACTTTTCTAGTATTAGGAAAAATAAATTGTATCTTGAAAGGTTTATATTATTATATATTTCGGATAGAGAAACCAATTGCACAACAACAAAAAATACAATAAGACAATTTGAAAGAAAATGGAAAAGAAATGGCAAATGAATTGTCTAGTTAATACGTCTCTATTTTTTTAACACGAACAATTTCATATAATGTCATGTAAGGATTTAGCTTCATAGTTAATAAACATGGCAAATGTAGCCTGCCCGTTTCACCATTTGTAAACATTGTTGGACACATGTAGCCAACTTAAACTTGCTGACTTGCTGTCTGATGTATAGGTATGTAACCTACACGTAATAAGTATACCACATGACGTGCTACTCTATGTATAACTATGTAATATCATGTACTGAATTGAATAAACAAGGTCGAGACGTTCATGTAACAAAATAAACGTCAATCCAAAAAAACTATGTATCTAAGATCATTTCCCGCACGCCCGTGTCCAAGGTGTGGAGCATGCTTCAATAGATCGAGGGGAAAGGATTCAAATCTGGTGTTCACCATCTCAAAGATGGTAATACACATTTAACAACTTCATCCGAAATTGCCAACAAACTTGGCGACACTTTGGGGGCAAACCGTTCCTCATCATCAAACTAAGATCCTCAATTTCAGAGGTTTCAAAAACAGCAGGAAAAGAAAAAAAGTCAATTTTAACTGATCCCTCCACATATATCTTCTTACTGTATGATGGACGCTCTGGAAACTGATATGAGGTTATTAAAAATTGGTTGTATAATTTGATATCGTTTGACGTCTTTAAAATGTTCACGACTGATTGTTTTGTTCACCTAAATTTGTGAGAATTGATCCTCCTGATGAGGCCGTAAGAGGCGACTAACGGGATCGGGTGGCGTTGACGTGTTCCATGCATGTCATTGATCCCAAATGAGTGGATCGATTCACATGATGTCAATCACTGGATTGTCTGATCAAGACTGACCGCCGCCATATAGCTGGAATATTGCTGAGTGCGGCGTTAAACAACAAATAAACAAACAAACAACGTAGGCCGAGATGACACCTCTCAGGGAGTTGAACCAAATAATTTGGAATATATTTTTTTACAACAGGGTACAATATTCAAGGCCTCAGTAAAGCTTTCAAAAAAAATTAGGGTAGACATGGAGAGATCAATTCCGTATTTCGACTTGTACCATATGTTCTCGTAGGGGTTATTTCAGCTGAACAATTGACTTGCCTTTGCATGTGTTTGTGACGGGTGGAACCAGTGGGGCATGATGCGCTCACCTTTTTGCAAACACGGGGTATGATCGCTATTCATAGTGATTCCTAAACCTGGCTCTTGATAAAGTCGGAATCGTACAAGCGACTCTGATTTTAGCTGAGATTTCTTGTGGCAATGTGAATCGATTTTTTGCTTTTATTTACAGCTAGGGAGACCGATATGGCCACATTTGCAAGAATTTAAAAACAACGTAAGACCTAACATGAGCACCTCGACCATAATGGAAAATACAATGTTCGGTTCTATATTTACAGGATTGTGCTATTCCTTTGAAATTGCTGGAATGTGCTTCTGGTTCTCTACACAGAAGAAACCATTCCACAGGGCGGAGGAAGCCTGCAAATATAGGAATGGAAAGTTGGTCCAGCTTGACGACCAGGAGGTGTTCGAGATGATCACGGAAAGGTTCTCATGACCAAGCATCAATTCTGGGTTGGTCTGACCTTAGATAGGGTGGGAAGACAGGGTAAGTGCATTTCATTGTATATATATATTCAAGCTATGTGACGGCGGTCTGTAAATAATGGAGTCTGGACCAGACAATCAAGTGATGACATCATGAACATCGATCCACGCAGTTGGGATACTATGACAAGCATCAACCAAGTCAGTAAGCCTGACCACCCGACCCCCTTAGTCGCATCTTTCGACAAGCGTAGTCGCCTTTTACGGCAAGCATGGGTGTCCGAAGACCTATTCTACCCCGGATCTTCACGGGTCTACATTCTTTAGAAGTTGAAAAGCACGGGCCAATAAATCAGGGGCAAAACTCAGTCCCCATAGCGATTCGAATTTAGAATCGGTTCCCAAGCAACATTCTAGCTGTAAGAGGTCATTAATTGAATCCGGGGTCATGATTGATGACTTCGTTGACTGGGTGTTATCATTCTCGACGGGTACATAGTATATGAATATGTAGGCATTCAGTTATCAAGTTTAGGATCAAGGAATATTGCACAAAGGATTTTAGCGCTGCAGGGCTAAAACGTTAATGTAATATTGTAAGCTGGAATCAACTTCCTGTTCAGGTTTTACGACCTTATTTTGACTAAAAATACTTCCTATTTTGATGTACCATGCAGATACATGTAGATTTCCGTCATCACCAAATATCATGCTTGCACAGGAAATAAATCGTAAGGAAGATTATCTACAAACCAGTTACCAAGAACGGCAGTTGTTGCTCTTGCTTCGCCATGTTCGTCCCATGGGGGACGCTATATCATGCCTCAAGTAGTGGATTCGTTTATTTTTTTGTTTGTTGTTTAACGCCGCACATTGGCACAGTAAACAAATGTAAAAATGTAGAAAGTGAAACTATTTTGTCTATAAAGTCGGCCTCTGTCACAGTAAACAAATGCAATAATGTAGAAAGTGAAACCATTTTGTCTATAAAGTCGGCCTCCGTCACAGTAAACAAATGCAATGATGTAGAAAGTGAAACCATTTTGTCTATAAAGTCGGCCTCCGTCACAGTAAACAAATGCAATAATGTAGAAAGTGAAACCATTTTGTCTATAAAGTCGGCCTCCGTCACAGTAAAAAAATGCAATAATGTAGAAAGTGAAACTATCTAATCTATAAAGTCAGCCTCCGTCAACCATTCAAAATATAAAATCCAATCAACTAAAGTCAAGAAGAAGTATTTGGACTAGGGTTACCAGATGATCATGTATGTTAACTAATAAACTAGACTGGCAATTATTGTAGCTTAACGAGAATGATTTAGTCACTTTGTATTATGCATCAGGTTTGTTCTTAGAGAGAATCGGGTAGCCAGCCTCGCTGACTTGGTTGATGCATGACATTAATCCCATTTGTGTGGATCGATTCTCATAATATTAATCACTGGATTGTTTTGACCAGACTCGATTATTTACAGACCGCCTTCATAGGGCTGGAATATTGCTGAGCGGGGCGTTAAACAACAAACAAACAAACAAACATCCAATGATGTAAACACGCCTTCGTCCAATTTTACATCTAGCGTCTCTACATGGCCGGACAGTTACGACAGATGTATTAGAGTGAGTGAGTGAGTTAAACTTAAACGTCGCATTAGCATTATTTCAGCCATATAGCGACGAGACCAAGTTGATATTAAACAGAGAAGGATGAGATGAAACGGGACATTCGAATTTTACTTCTGAGTGCCTGCCGGAAGAAACCTACTTCCGGTGCTTCGAGGGGAAAACGCCAGATCTACTTTAGCATCCGTCATTGTGAGTAACCCGTCAGCAAACCGACAGTGAGACGAACCTGACATGATTACAGCATGCTTAATCGGTTAAATAGTGAATGAATAATAAGTTTCACATTAAAGGCATATCATCACTGTACATGGATCCTTGACCCGTGAAGATTCCGGGAAAGAATAGGTCTTCAGCAACCCATGCTTGCCGTAAAAGGTGACAATGCTTGTCGTAAAAGGCGACTAACGGGATCGGGTGGTCTGGCTCGCTGACTTGGTTGATGCATGTCATCGATCCCAATTGTGTGGATCGAGGCACATGATATCAATCAAAGGATTGTCTGGTCCAGACTCGATTATTTACAGACCGCCGTCATATAGCTGTAATATTGCTGAGTGCGGCGTTAAACAACAAACCAACCAACCAACCAACCTTATACCAATGCATCCTTTCAGCTTTCAGATGGGGCAACAACGCTACGACCAACAAAACAAACTGGCTACCCAAAGAGCCGAATTAAACTGGTGGCTGTGTGCGCCTGTGTCGAATATATGGAGAAAGGCAATTCGAAAGACATGGTTTGGCCGATCAATCATGTGGAACAAAATACCATTTCATTTGCCAGAAACGGTATGAATTTGGTAAGCAGGACATTTACAGCATTCCTCGTCATCTTGAACAGCATCTGTGTCGTGACAGTCGACAAACTGTGACTGGTTTGGCAGTGATCACATTTGATTTGAGATAATAATCATGATGTTTAATCACTGGATTGTCTGGTCCAGTCATTGACCGGCATCATATAGCTGGACTATTGCTGAGTGTAGCGTTAAACAACAAACAAGTCAATAACCCAGGACTTAGAAAACATGTTCTTCTGGAATCACTTGAAAGACGTCGTATATGCATACATTCGGCGTGCGTGTGTATTCTAAAAATGTGTATACATGTCAATGGCTATAAGCTGTCCAGTACATCGTCATAAACGACATTCAACACGGTGCCGTAGTAGATTAAGTTTGGTTCTGCAAAATCCTCAACATAGACCTTTATCATCATTATAACACTGAATATTATGTATTAACTACATGTTAAAGAATTAAATAAAACACGTAAAAATTGAATAGATGTCAGTAGCATGCCAATGAAAGGACAAGGTCATTGGGGATATATATATGCTCAATGTAAGAGAATAACCAGTCTAGATAATACTCCGACACAGATTCCATTTGGCGTAAAGGGCAAAATAGCTGTGAACATTATTTGAGTGGAGACTATATTATTGATTGCCAGTTGCGTGTGCTGGTGTCTTGATTTGAAAATTACAAACTGGAACAGCTTATGAATCTCTCATTTCCTAAGCTGTATATTATAAATGTTGTTTTGAGCCATAAACGAAAATTGCAGATTGAAGATTGATATGCATTGTAGAAATTGAGTGACTTGTTATACCCCCGACCTAAAAGTGGGGAGGTGTACAGTTGAACTAATGAAATCCGTCCGTCCTCCCGTCCTTCTGAGGGCATTTTGTTGTGCGACCTAAAACTCAAAGCTATATATCTCCAATATAAAAATTGTTCCTTAGCTGATGTTGGAGTCGTGTTAGTCGTTTTAGTGACCTAGCTTCCCTTTTGTCTTGTTTCTTATTTGCCAATTAGTCCTCGTAACTATTCAGCAAGATTTTGAATTTCAATGATGTGGTCAAATATTTGGCTGCTTACCCTTTAAACTGTTGCCATCGGAAGGAGGGGATCTACTGCGGCATGGTTCTATTAGTATACTGTTGAAACACTACATTCACGGGCATCTGCTGGGTGATATGTTCTGTGGATAACATGGAGACAAATATTCTGTTTCATACCCATGATCGTAGATTTCACGAAACTGGTAAACATCTAATTATTTCATCATTTCGGGCGTTTTTCCACGTCATGCTGACACGCTGTGATGTTACTAATATAGTTGATAGAGACGTTGAACCAAACTCAGTCACCTTAAGTAGAATAGGTCATCAGCAACCCATGCTGGTCGTAAAAGGTTACCATGCGTGTCGTAAGAGACGACTAACGGGATCGGGTGGTCAGACTCGCGGACTTGCTTGACGCAGGTCATCGTATCCCAATTGTGTGGATCGATGTTCATGATGTCAATCACTGGATTGTCTGGTCCAGACTCGAATATTTACAGACCACCGTCATATATCTGGAATATTGCTGAGAGCGTCATTAAACAACAAACAAACAAAACAGTCTCCTCAATGTAAGTTTTGAACTATTTTAGGTGAGTTAAGCATCGCAAGGGGAACACAGCAAGCTGCCAATGGATCCCTTTACTGTCCCCTGGCGTCATTTCGTCTTGATGGTAGTCGACTGAAGTGCGCTGAAGCTAGCATCATGAAACCGAAATGTGTGGGGTTTGTCCACAACAAAACGATTTCTTCCTGCACGATGTTCACGATGTCTCAAAACTGTCCTGATAACAGGACAGGAATCGCAGTCACTGCCTTAGAACGACAGTGTTCCTGGAACGCAGAATCCTGACTGACACATGTATATATTGCACTGCAGGAGTAGTCCATCGATGTGGGTTGTGTTCGTATTAGATGGTGACTCTTTACTGGGAGAAACAATAAGAAACGTAACTGATCAATATATATTGTGTCAAATAATGTGTGTTTTAACTGTTGCTGAGCGATTTAAAAAAAATCCACAAGATATGGCACGTGTTGATGCTTAGATAGTGATAGAATTGGTTTTCAGCAAACAACGTTTGTCGAAAGAGGCGACTTACGGGATCGGGTGACTGGTCTTGGTTGATGCATTTCATGGTATGCAACCATCGTAGATCAACGCTCATGATACGAATCACTTACATGTCTGATTCAATTTCCAACATTTAGCATAGCAAAATTATTATTCACAGGTGGTTTAAGCAATACAGATTATACACAAAAGACTCGTTGATATTAATTACGCTTTATTATATGGCCGTGTATTTTATTGTTTGACATTGATTGCAACTGTGTTGCATTGTTTCTTTTGGAATTCTGTAGACGCTCGTTGCATTGTGTTTCGACAGTTATCTGTCGTCACGAAGTTACTATATTAAGATGCTAGCATGGTGTGAAAACTTCCGGTCCATTATACCACGGACGGTGATAGTATGTTACAGATACTTCATAAATTGTTCAGTGCCCATGGACTGGTGAAGGCACTTTACAGTGGCTGTGTAGGTTGCATTTTAGGGAACAAGAACGCGTTTACGATCTCTCACGCACTTTATCGCTTTGGAACCAGCTTCCATGTGAGGATCGCTCATCATCCCTGATTCCCCAGCCCATTACGGAAGCTTGACCTCTGTCGCCGCTGGGTGAATATATATTATTATTACTAACTTTTATTCTCACCACAGTATTTTTGTATCTGATACTGATCTCTGCCATCACAATATACTACCACTATATTGTGTAATGCCATTGTGATTGCTGTGCAGTAATTTGTATTGATTTGTAAACCTTGTTAATTTTTTTAAATATATTTCTTGATTGCGTGTTGTGTGTTTGTTGGTTTCACACTAGGTTATTTTAAGTACATATTTCTTTGTTAACATATGGTTTCAATTTTGGAACTTAACAGCTTTAAATATTAGATTTCGTAAAACCAACTTGTAAATATCCACGTTAGAATAAGTTTTAAGCAACCCCAGCTTGCCCTGAAAGGCGACCATGCTTGTCGTAAGAGGCAACTAATGGGATCAGGTGGTGAGACTCTGACTAATCGAGTGAATCAATGCTCATGATGTCAATCATTGGAATATTTACTGACTGACGTCATGTAGCTGGAATATTGCAGAGAACGGCGTTAAACAATAAGCAAACAAACGTAAAACCAATGATTTGAAGTTCATGTTTTGTTTGAAAAACAGAAACACTAAAACCGTTAGCAAAGTGTTCATAAAATGTATTGAGAGAACTGATTAATAACGTTTAAATGTCTCGGAGGGGAATTACATTGATGCATGATTTTTTAAAAAAAGATCATACTCATCTTTTTGTGTTTTTCACCTCCAACCTCAATAAGCAAAAGAGCGGACAGGCGACGTCATTGTTGTAACAAAAACTGCTTTACACGGACATATTAAAGTTGAAAAGTGAAGTATTGCACCATTGGGTGAGAGTGTGGGTTGGCATCCCGCATGGGTCTCGAGAAAAACAATACTAGAATTTGAAGTTTAGTATTGTAATTGAAATCCCAAACTTAACAAAATGTTACATTGCCACACCTTACAATGTCCTTGTATGTACATCAAACTAAATTACCTTCAGCCCATGCACAGGGACCGGGAAAGTCTTCTCATAAAGAGGCCATTTGAACACATGTTGATATTATTTGGTGAATTCAATGGGCTCAATATATACAGAACTAATGTAGATAAAAGGGACAAAATCCAAAGTGATATATTTCTATGACTATATAAATCAACCCACCATCCCCAGACACTACTCAAACCCTTTGCTAAAACACGATCACATAAAAGCAACACAACCCTTCATATCTTGTCAATAAAGCTCTGCCCGGAGCAGAGTCAAATGAACGATTCTGATTCTATCATGAGCCTGTGTCTGTGGATCACTATCAAATAGTGATGATACCAGGTGTGATCATCCGAAACAAACAGAGGGAGATATATGGCCCAGGTCAAAATATAATTGCATCGGACATCAAATCTTGAAATTTCCTCCACACGTCAACACGTTTTTGAAAGCTTTACTGAAGCCTGGAATGTTGTAACCTTGACCAAACAAGTATTCAGAAGGAGTCGTTTGATTTTGTTTGAAATTGTGTTGGAAAGACATTGCTCGATTGCACTTCCAAAGTTGGGATATGTTGGCACGAAAGATCTGCTGGAATAATGCTCGACATAAAGTTATCTTGTGGAGAGTTTTCTGTCACTCTGAACCGTTATGTCTGTATAGAGCTAAGTATGAAACAGACAATGCGGCCGACCTCATTGGTCTTCTTTATTTCTGGTTCACTTCAGTATATAAGTCGTGGGCATTGGTTGTTTGATGGCTATAAGACGTATAAGATCATTGATATACCTGAAGCTTAAGTTAAACTTCTTGATCAACGTACCCTGTTTTCAATATGACTCCGCAAATAACAGAAATATGAGAACAAAAGCTCATGAATATATGTATCTAAAATAAACGGTTACAGTCTTGAGTGGGCCATATCTTGATGCCTTGACGGTCGCCCGACAACTGGATGAGAAGGCAACTGGCTGTCATAGGGTGTCTCGGTTCACCATCGGTCTTCACTTCCGACTGTGGAGCAGCCTCAACGTACGTTTGATCAGCTGGACTATTCCTGCTTTTAGCAACCAGAGTCCTGGTGCATTAGGAAAAACGTTTTCCTCGTGGAATACTCTGCACCTTCACCAGCCTTCACATGATATGAGCGAGGTGTGTTGACATAACATCTGGTATCCAATTTTCTCCTTGTCTGACTCGTACATCATGCGTATTTGAGGCATTCCTTGGATGTGGTTACCTGTCATAGTAATGCATAGTAATGCCTTAGATTCAGTTTTAGAATCCACCAATACTTTCACAACTGATGATTGCTGGGTAAGTCAGTCCTGAGACGTCTTAATCCCTTGAAAGGTTGGTTGGTTGGTTGGTTTGTTGTTTAACGCCGCACTGAGCAATATTCCAGCTATATGACGGCGGTCTGTAAATAATCGAGTCTGGACCAGACAATCCAGTGATCAATATCATGAGCATCTATCCACGCAATTTGGATCGATGACATGCATGAACCAAGTCAGCCAGCCTGACCACCCAATCCCGTTAGTCGCCTTTTACGACAAGCATTGTCACCTTTTACGGCAAGCATGGGTTGCTGAAGACCTATTCTACCCCGGAATCTTTACGGGGCCCCTTGAAAGGAGAAGATCCAATGTCACTTAATGGATCTTTGTGCACTGAATGGATCTTTGTGATAAGCAAGCGGAGGCCAATCGGAATTGTCGCCACTCTGCTTTTCCCTAAGCATGTGTACAGACATTAGCTTGTGGATATAAGGATGAGAAGTTATATGTTCAGTGTTGCACTTTTCAAGAATTCGTACTGAGGCATATTGCGGCCCATTATCAGAGACACCATGTGGGGTACATCATGTCGAGGAAATCTTGACTGTAGTTGAGTAATGACTGTTGTCGACAGAAAAGCAATCTTAATGTAATCGAGTCCAATCAAATGGAACCTATGAGTTGACACAAACAGAAATGTTTATTTGAGTCCCGGTTTCGGTCTCTGTGCACAGAACACTGAACATCAGTAAGGGAATTGGGAGGAACCGATATGGATTGTTGGCTGATATGACAGAACTTGACATTGTATCCGAAATGAAAGATCAGGGAGTCTATGTAAAAGCTTTACAACCCGCAGAAACAATGAATCCACTCAAACAAATACATACCTGTTTTCGTTCTCTTCTCTTAATGCTCCGAGTGAGTGAGTGAGTTAAAATTTAACGTCGCATCAGCATTATTACAGCCATATAGCAACGAGACCAAGTTGATAAAAACATAATTTATCCATGACTACAAAGCTATGTTTAAAAACAACTTATCAAACATATTTGGGCATAACAAATTGTCTTTTTTAAACTTGGTAGACAGACATTTGTGAGATTGTTAGTGGCTGTAACCTTGATGGGGGTTGAAGTAGTGTAAATTGTGTGTCCCCGGGCGAGGGTATGTTAGACGACGCCATTCAAAGTAGTTTTATTTCTACACATTTTTAATAATATAATATGTGTTCATTTAAGTTTGGCTACATTTGGCTAAAATCGCCGACAAATTAAGGGATGTAAATCCGCCTAGGGTCCATGCATGTAGCAAACGTACTGTAAGTCCCCATGGTAATCTACTTCAGCTGCTGGCGATCTATAACCCGTTTTTATATTGTGTTTTGATATTGTATTGTATATTGTATTGATAATGTATTATTTTAGAATCTGTGATATTCTCATTAGTGTACTGTCCATCGATGAAAAGATTCTATTTAGTCTAAATATATGTATTTTTGGCCTTAATGTATGTATTATCAAAGGATAACTTCTCGTCACGATATGGCTGAAATATTGCCGATGTGACGTTAAATATTAACTCACTCACTTACGACGTTTGGGAACAACAATGTTCCTCACTGGACAGCAGTAGCAGGTTTTGTAGGTTATTTAACGCAGACTGTGATTTGACGCCATGATGTATCATATTATTAGTTGTGTCATATATCACAACAATTTCATAACACAGAGAAGGTTGCCAGCAGGAAGTTATACAAATCGTAGGTCCTTTGGCAGGACTCACGGAATAATTTACATTAAGAACTTCATTTCTACTCAGAAGATGCTACAGCATAAAAACACTTCACAAACAATGTGTTAAGTTTACACACTGTTTATTAAACAATACTAACAATATCCATGAAATAATGTAATTCAATGTACATCTACAAGTCTTTACAATTACAAGGATGTATTTCATCACAGGTAAATAAGTAAGAACAAATTCAAAATTTGATGAAGGGATTTGATGACAGATGAAGGGCAAAATTATTGATGACAGATATTGTCCAATACATTAATGACCAAAAACATTCCATATCTTCTCTTTCATGGGTGTTTTCATATGGTAATACCAAAGACATCAGTAGATTCAAGTATTGTTTGACAATGACACATACACACAATCAGGTGAATACATAATTTTGATATTTAATAACACTGATAACTGTCAAATCTAAAATAATACAATTGGAATGTTAAGCAGGATTCTAAACTTATTCACTTTTTAAGAGATTTGAAATACCCAACAAGTCCTATTTTTTTTTTTATCTATCACTATTGCTAATACAGTTTTCAAATTTGTTAAAGTTTTCTGTCAAGAGTGTTTCTATGTGCACACATGTTCTATCCTATGCATCAATCGTATGCATGTATCTGCTTGCAACAACGCAGTCACTGGTGTTGCTTCTTCCAGATAGTTTATTGACATCTTCTCCTGAACAAGGTTATGACTCTTCGACTGTAGGTCTTCAGGCAACTTACTTGCTCCGTTATCAGGAACATTGTCAGTTCGTTTGTCATTTTCTTGGCTTGTTTTATTCCTGACTGTTTTATGATTTTACTGCTTCCGAGTTTAAGATCTGTTTGCCTTGTACATGTTCAGATGATACACGTCTGACCTCACAATTGAAGTCATTATATCATGCCATGGCATGATGTTCCTGTCTGACTCTCCACCGGATGACAGTTTTTCTATGATTTGTTTGCAGTCTACTTTAAGGGCAAGATCTAAGGCGTCATCCCCTGTGTTGTCAACTAGTTTCAAATCTGCGCCTCTACTTTGCAGGTATTCAAATACTGCAACTTTACCATGCAGTACTGATGTCATTATGCATGTTAAACCAGCCTTGTCTTTAGTGTTTATATCAAACCTGTCTGAGATGTGCTTCACAACATCGAGGTGACCATATTTACAAGCAAGATGTAGAAGGGTGAGCCCATCATTGTCCACCAGAGTATGGTCAGCTGAACGAGAAATCAGGAACTTCAGCACACTAATGTGGCCTCCAATAACAGCCCTCATCAGAGGTGTGGAACCATTCCTTCCCCTGGTGTTGATGTCAAATAGGTCAATGACCTTCTTCATGATTGCTATGGTACCACCCTGACTTGCTGCATGAAGAACATTATCATTCTTTGGAGTAATCAATGATACAATACCCCCATTTGATGCAATCAGATCATAAGCATCTTTGTTTCCACTGAGAGCTGCCATCATTATTGGCGTCCACCCGTCTTCACCTGGACTGTTGATGTCAAACAGTGGCAGGAGGTACTCTATGATGAACGCATTCCCACCCTGACACGCAAGATGCAGTAAATTGTTCCTGTGATGATCAAGCAGTGTCAAGTCAGCATTTTGTGACACCAGCAGGTTGAACACATTCTTTTGTCCTGCCCAAGCTGCAAGCATCAATGGAGTGAAGCCATTCCGTCCTTTAATATTAACGTCAAACATCTTCAGGAGATATGCCACAATTGCTGTGTCCCCTCCTTGACATGCAAAATGTAGAACATTATCATTGTAGTCATCAATCAGATTCAGGTCAGCTTCCTTTGACACAAGAAGGTCAAATACATTTCTTCTGGCTGCCAAAGCTGCCTCCATCAATGCTGATCTCTTGTTGTATCCCAGACAATTGATATCACTCTGTTGCAGGAGATGTTCTACAATAGAATTATTTCCACCAAGACAAGCTAAATGAAATACAGAGTTGTTGTAATCATCTTTCAGTGACATGTCAGCGCCATTTGAGACAAGCAGGTCAAACACACTCTTCAGTCCATTGACAGCTGCATACATCACAGCCGTCATTCCTTCTTGTCCCCGACTGTTGATGTCAAACAGTGGAAGCAGATGCTCTATGCTCAACCTGTTTCCTCCCTGACATGCAAGGTGAAGAATGTTGTTATTGTAGTCGTCTGTCAGGGTGAGATCCACATCTTTTGAAACGAGCAAGATGAAAAGGTCTCTGTTTCCACACCGAGCTGCAACCATGACTGGGGTCCTGCCATTCCTTCCACGAATATTAAGGTCAACTGTTGGCAGAAGATGTTCCACAATGGCTGCGTCTCCTCCCTCACAGGCAAAATGGAGCACAGTGTCCTTATAGTCGTCAGCCAATTCCAGATCCACATTCTGTGACTCAAGAAATTTGAAAATATGACTTTGTCCTGACCAGGCAGCATTCATAACTGCAGTTCTCCCGTGGTCACCCCGACTGTTGATGTCAGAATGTGGTAGCAGATCCTCCATAATAGATATATTTCCACCTACACTTGCGACATGAAACAGGGAACTGTTGTTGTCATCCTTCATGGATAAATCAGCCCCCTCTGCTACAAGGAAGTCAAACACCCTCTTCATTCCATTGGCTGCAGCGTACATCACTGGCGTCCATCCATTATTTCCACGACCGTTGATCTCAAACCTTGTCAGTAGATACTTCACAATGGAGGCATGTCCGCCATGGCATGCGAGATGAAGGATATTGTTGTTGTTGTCATCTTTCGGGTAAAGATCAGCCTTTGCCTCCACAAGCAGGTGAAATGCATGCGCTGCTCCATTGACAGCTGCCTTCATTACAGGCGTCCAACCATGACTTCCTGGAACATCAATGTCAAAGTCTGTAAGTAGAATTTGGGGTATATCATCAAGGAGGCAGGCCAAGTGAAGGAGGCTGTTGTTGTCCCCATCAGTCAAAGAGATGTCTGCATTGTGTGACATGAGAAGGTTGAATATGTCCCTCCTCCCAGACAATAGTGCACTCATTATAGGTGTCATGCCATTTCCCCCATGACAATCTCTATCTGTTAATGGCAACAACGAATTAACAATGGACTCATTTGCATACATACATGCCAGATGAAGAACAGTGTTGTTGTTCCTATCTCGTAATGTTAAATCAGTTGTCTTCTTTTTTAGAAGAAAGTTTAAGAGACCATTCTTGCTTGAGCAAACTGCACACATAATCGGTGTCCATTTATTCATCCCTCGACTGTTGACATGCGAAGCAGTACTTTGTTTCAGCAGCCTTTCCATACATTCAACAATTGGAATATTCCCATACTGACACGCAAAATGAAATAGGTCGTTGTTCATGGTGTCACATAATGTGATATCAGCTTGATGCTTTACGATAAGTTTCAAGGTATTCTTCTGTCCACCAGTTACAGCGAACATAGCTGGCGTCCAGCCATTCACAGCACGTCTATTGATGTCACAGTGAGGGAGAAATCTTTCAATGATGTCATTGTTCCCAGAGAAACAGGCATAATGGAGAACGCTGTGCTTAGAATCAGAAGACATAGTGCCTACATCTTTAAGCATTTGGTACACTTTTTCTTCTATGTCTTTCCTTTTCCACATGGGATGCATGATGTACTTACTGAAAGTGCCAGCAACAACAGCTTCAGCCAGCCTGGCAGCAATGGTGTCACTGTGGGCATCTGAGAAATGCATGACATTCTGTTCTACATGAACAGTGTTGTGTTGCTGATCATGTACATGCTCACAAATGAACTTTATACTGCAGTTGTGAAGGACAAGCTCTGGCTTAGTATTCAATAGGACAGACATGAAGGTATTGTGTATGAAAGGATGGGAAAATGAGACAAGCGCTAAAACATCCTTCAGGTGTGCATCGAGTTCTGGGTTGTCAGATTCAGTCTGCAGTTGTCTGAGTTTTTGTTCACCATCACACAGTGACTTCAGCAGGAGTTTCAATGATTGGTCTTTCAATTGACTCGTGTTCATACCAAATTCGCGCTTAAGAAAGAAAAGAGGTTTTTCGAAAAACGTTTCTTTGACTTTATGAAAAGGGGTGTGCACTGAGAAAAGTTTGCATACCAGGGGAAAACCAACAGTTCCATCATATGCAATAATTTTGTTCACGTCGACGTCAGTTTCACATTTATAGTGAGTTTTGTGTTTCAACCATATTGCCTTCTTCTCTTCACTTCTCTTTGATTTGGTCAAGTCTACCACTGAAGCTTTTTGGAAAAGAATATGACCTCTAAGTTTTGACATTGCATATTCAAAGTTGTTGGTGTCTGTGGTGAATATGATGTTCAGGTTTGGCTGGTCGCTGCTTCTTTGTTCTGCTCCTGGTGTCTTCTGCAGGATGTGGTACCTTGTTTCCAACATGGTTCTCCACTGTTCCAGGTGTCCATGGAGCTCATAGAGAACTTGTCTCAGGCGGTGTACATCCATAGATCCAACGTTCTGAAATATGTCATCGAATATGACACACACGTCCTTGCCCTGACCTAGGCAATCAGACAAGTGAACAGTACCAACATCCTCAACCAGTACCAGCTCATACCCCTGCTTCCTGTATTCAGCTCCCAGCATCAGGGCCATGGATGTTTTACCTTCTCCTGGAGCACCGCTTATTGTCACATGGCCAAACGTCTTCAGCTTCTCTTTCACTAAGTTGAAACTCTCAGTTTCAACAAACAGGTCATTGATATCCTCTTTGTGGTATGGCCGATCTGTGAAGTTGGAACAAATATTACACATGCAAAGTGAGAAGCAGTAGCTCAGGGAATTATATATTCTTGAGAAAAATATTTATTGTTAGGGACACATATTTCCTGAAGATAATTGTCTACTTTTGAAATGTATCCAAATGGAATAACTAAATGGAATAATATTAAATCTTAAGATTTGTTGATTACCCACATTGCAAATGTAAGACATTATGTACAAATGCGTTCATGCAATGTATACTGATACTGTTACAAAAACCAAAAGGAGCTAATACCTGTCGGTAGTTTATCTCTGTAGGAATGACTTTTGTGAGTATCCTCATCCTTTGGTGATGCTGTCAGGATAATAAACTCAATGGATTCACTGAACATATCTAAAGCTTGTGCATTACAACACTACTCATTTGTTCAAAGTCAAGAATATAATTTCTGTGTTGAAGATTACCCTGTTATGTTTTATTACAAAGCTAAGTATTTGAAGAATTTGAAACAACTTTACGTCTGATGAACCTAACAAAGTTTACAAGAGAACAACTTCGTCACTTGAAAAAAATCTATATGCATAAACCTCAACCACCCTGCTACTTTCAGTGGTGTCAACCACCACACAATCAGGGGCGGTCGGGTAGCCTAGTGGTTAAAGTGTTCGCTCATCACGCCGAAGACCCGGGTTCGATTACCGTCATTGGTATAATGTGTGAAGCCCATTTCTGGTGTTCCCCGCAGTGATATTTCTGCAATATTGCTAAAAGCGGCGTAAAACCATACTCACTCACTCACAATCACGCACCCGAAGGCCATCTATACTCACTCACTCACAATCAGGCCCCCGAAGGCCATCTATACTCACTCACTCACAATCAGGCACCCGAAGGCCATCTATACCTACTCACTCACAATCAGGCACCCGGAGGCCATCTACACGCAATCACTCACAATCAGGCACCCGAAGGCCATCTTCACTCACTCACTCACAATCAGGAACCCGAAGGCCATCTGTACTCACTCACTCACAATCAGGCACCCGAAGGCCATCTATACTCACTCACTCACAATCAGGAAACCAAAGGCCATCTATACTCACTCACTCAAAATCAGGCACCCGAAGGCCATCTATACTCACTCACTCACAATCAGGCACCCGAAGGACATCTATACTAACTCACTCACAATCAGGCACCCGTAGGCCATCTATACTCACTCACAAACAAGCACCCGGAGGCCATATATACTCACTCACTCACAATCAGGCACCCGAAGGCCATCTATACTCACTCACTCACAATCAGGCACCCGAAGGACATCTATACTCACTCACTCACAATCAGGCACCCGAAGGCCATCTATAATCACTCACAAACAAGCACCCGGATGCCATCTATACTCACTCACTCACAATCAGGCACCCGAAGGCCATCTATACTCACTCACTCACAATCAGGCACCCGAAGGCCATCCATACTCACTCACAATCAGGCACCCGAAGGCCATCTATACACACTCACTCACAATCAGGCACCCGAAGGCCATGTATACTCACTCACAAACAGGCAACCGAAGGCCATCTATACTTACTCACTCACAATCAGGCACCCGAAGGCCATCTATACTCACTCACTCACAATCAGGCACCCGAAGTCCATCCATACTCACTCACAATCAGGCACCCGAAGGACATCTATACACAATCACTCACAATCAGGCACCCGAAGGCCATGTATACTCACTCACAAACAGGCACCCGAAGGCCATCTATACTTACTCACTCACAATCAGGCACCCGAAGGCCATCTATACTTACTCACTCACAATCAGGCACCTGAAGGCCATCCATACTCACTCACAATCAGGCACCCGAAGGTCATCTCTACTCACTCACTCACCATCAGGCACCCGAAGGCCATCTACACTCACTCACTCACCATCAGGCACCCGAAGACCATCTCTACTCACTTACTCACCATCAGGCATCCGAAGGCCATCTCTACTCACACACTCACAATCAGGCACCCGAAGGCCATCTACACTCACTCACTCACCATCAGGCACCCGAAGGCCATCTATACTCACTCACTCACAATCAGGCACCCGAAGGCCATCTACACTCAATCACTCAGAATCAGGCACCCGAAGGCCATCTATACTCACTCACTCACAATCAGGCACCCGAAGGCCATCTATACTCACTCACTCACAATCAGGCACCCGGAGGCCATCTATACTCACTCACTCACAATCAGGCACCCGAAGGCCATCTATACTCACTCACTCACAATCATGCACCCGAAGGCCATCTATACTCACTCACTCACAATCAAGCACCCGAAGGCCATCTATACTCACTCACTCACAATCAGGCACCCGAAGGCCATCTATACTCACAGAACTGCCAGGCCTCAGGCTGCTCCTCAATCAAGGAAACTGAAACATATTGTTTGAGGTCCAATCAAACACATCAAATAAGCCACATGTAACACGTGACCGAAGTACCCCATGGTTTGAAGAAAATATTCGTTCTATATCTCAACTGACCTCTTTATTGTTGAAGCATGTTGATCTTCATTTCCACAATTGGCATTGACGTATGCTTTTGAATAAACACGTGACCGAAGTACCCGATTTATGTGGTAAAACATCACCATATATATATATATATATATATATATATATATATATATATATATATATATATATATATATATTCCTCTAACTCAAAAGAAGATGCAAACAACATTAATTCAATACTGTAAAACCTGGATATACCGAACTCGAAGGGGTCTCGAAAAGCAGTTTGTTATATCCGTGGTTCGTTAATCACAAACGAACAGACTCTGTCTACCGTCTTGAAGTGAAAAAGTGAAAAGATATGGCGTGAAATCTCAGATTCCTTCAAATAACCCAACACTGCTTATGTTATTCACAGCTAATTTGAGGCGAGTAATGTTAATTGCAGGTAACACTGAGTTTGTTCCAGATCACTTTATTTAACATTAATTAGTGATATCTGAGTCCAAGGGAGATTAACATTGTTCTCCCTGCTTCCAGCAGAGTTAGCCTTACATTTAGATATGCTGCTGCCATATATTTGACCCATTGTCTTACATTTGTGACTGTAAACCTAAGCCTTTGTATTTCAATTTCGTTTGCTGATTGTTCATTTACATTTTGTGGTTACTGACTGATTTCACAAAATTGGTGTATAGAGTTAACGTTTGTTCTTCAGTTTGGGAATCAACATGTAACACTTTCCTCATTTTCAGTGATCCATTCATACAATGGAATGGAATCTGTTTCATCTCAAATTCAAAATTATGATTATGCTCTAGAATCGATGTGTCATATATACAGAACCTTATTTGTGGCAAGAAATAAACTGGCAGGTCAGTGGTCATATAAAACAAACCAGTATGTAGCAAGACGCTTATGTTTTACGTTCATCAAAATAATCTAGAAGTATTTACAATGGCAAATTCCACCAACTCAATTTTAAATGCTTTTGAATTAGGTATACTTACGGGCTTCATCAGAACTGCAAAAGGAAAGTATACATTTGATATGCAAAGTGTGTTGTACTCAGCTGTATTTCATTGGCGTTAGACACACTAATAGCATTGAGCAACACAAAGTACGATTTGCTCATTTATCAATCCTGTTCCTTTACCCAAATCATTTAGTTGAGGAAGCTGCACTGTCACATAGCTAAACTTTGACAACAATGCATTCCTTTATAATTCATATATTTTGTGTGTCTTTAATCCTATTGGAATGTGTTTTGGTGGATAATGGGACTACTTATTCCGTGGTTATATATTTACCTGATATACGGATAAGTATGCCCTCTTTTCGAGTTTGTTCTCGATTTGGTCTTCCTTCTGTAACAGAATCAGAAGCAAAGACAAAGTATTTTAACTATTGTTTATGAGCACAAACACAAGGTTTTATATGTTTAATGGTTCACATGAAACGGTAAGAAAGCAAACATGGTTGCATTGGTACTTGACCACGGCGTCTTTCCTGAAATTATCCATACAAAACGATTTACCTTTAATCGTTCACATGATATAGTGTGACAGCATTTGTTATACATGATTATAACTCTGAAGTATGTATACTTATTGAGTAAAATATACACTTGCCGTCTGAGCACCACCACAGCAAGGATGATAGCGACGACGATGATAGCGAGGAACACAGGGACAAGAATCGCAGCAAGATGTGTCGGTTTTGTTGTGGTAGACTCAATGGGACCTTTCATGGAAAGAGAAAATATGTTTTTAAAGATAACAACCATCCAACCGACTAACATATTAACCGACTACAGCTCAGTCTACAGCATGATAAACAATTTTGATTATTGCATATAATGTGAATATATGTCTGATTTTGGAGACTTTTTGTGTAAACCCAGACCATGTTTAGGGAATATTGTCTTGCATATTAGCCAAATTTGAAAGAATCACAAACAATAACAAAGACAATGTCGAGTGTACATAATGGGTAAGTAGTAAAAATAGTCCATGCTTATCCCTATTATTGCTACGTTAGGGAAAGCAGAGGCTTATATTTCTTAAAATGTACGTGTCTTGATGGTTGTAATCATACTGAATACAAGGGATTGTCCGATACAGGTAATCGTGCAGGGCGGTGGGATAATTGGTCTCAAAGTACTTGGTAGCATGGTTTAATATGACTTCATGGCATGTGTCTCTGTTCCACAGGGGGGCGGTCTGTTAGCCTAGTAGTCAAAGCGTTTGCTCGTCACGCAGAAGGCCCGGGTTCGGTTCCCGACATGAGTACAATGTGTGAAGCCCATTTCTTGTGCCCCCCGCCGTGTTATTGCTAGACTATTGCTAAAAGCAGCGTAGAGCCATACTCACTCACTCTGTTCCACTGTCAGGTCACATTTGTACAAGGCGGAGCAAAAGCGTTGATGTTCGACTATTTTATGCTTGAAACACCTGACACATTTTTAGAAGCTTACATAGTAATCATTATTTTGATTTTATGTCTATTTTTGGTCCAGTACAAAATGGATGTAGTTTTAGGAACATTAGGAAATTGCAAAGCGACTTGATCAGTGAAACTGCCGACACGACGGAAAGAGCTATATCACCATCATTATGTGTTCATTGACGTCTCCAACCTCTTAAATTTGTAACCCTGTAAACGATTATAAACTGAAAATGTATGTATTTCTACCATTGCAAGAGAGGCCATTGGGAATAAACATGTTTGTTTCTTTTATTTAGTTTCAAGCATGTTAAAGGGTTAATTATTTTATAATATGTCCTGCGTGAGACTACTATACCTGAAGTGATGTTGCAATAATGCCCGCTGTAGGACCTTTTGCAACCAAATGTACACTGGCCATTTCCCTGATTGCAGGTTTTCTCCAGACAGCCTCCGCCGCAAAATCTATTACACTGATCACCATGATGTCCTGGAACGCATCCCTCAGAACATTTCCCAGTGGACTTTTGACAGTGCCGGAGGTTTCTCACACGGTCGGTGTTGCAGGTCAAAGGGCAGCCCTTGTCGCATTTCTCGCCGTATGTTCCCCATGGACATTGGTCCTCACAGAGCACTTGTGATGCTGGAATAGAATAATTAGTGCGATATTAAAACAGAATACTAAGACGCAAACGTAATTTCATTTGAGATTTGCAAGATTTGAAGATAATATCATTAGTCTTTGTGGCTGTAGCAGTCGTAATTGGTGTCAAATTAGGTTAGCAGAAACATATAGGGAGGTATATAGTCTCAATTTAGGTCATAAACAACCAGATTTTTACTGACTGTATACGGGCTCATATGGGGTTCATAGTTTGCTCTCTGATTGATCAGTCTCATTGTGAGGCATAATAAGAACACATCTGTCCACTATAAATGACATTCAGTCTGCCACTCATAGCTTACATGCTGTGAGTCTCCATCAATGCAGTCTTTCTTTCAAATAATCTTCAGTAAATGTAGGCGAGAAACATCATTAGCTTCACAAAGCCGGTTTGACATTTCAAGTGGGTCGTTCACTAAGTGGTATGATACTAAGTCATTAAAGACTGTTAAATATGTCATGCATTGTTCATGATGTAGCAGAAGGTTATAATGTCATCCATTGTCCATGATGTAGCAGGAGATTATAATGTCATCCATTGTTCATGATGTAGCAGAAGATTATAATGCCATGCATCGTTCATGATGTAGCAGAAGATTATAATGTCATGCATTGTTCATGATGTAGCAGAAGATTATAATGTCATGCATTGTTCATGATGTAGCAGGAGATTATAATGTCATGCATCGTTCATGATGTAGCAGAAGATTATAATGTCATCCATTGTTCATGATGTAGCAGAAGATTATAATGTCATGCATTGTTCATGATGTAGCAGAAGATTATAATGTCATCCATTGTTCGTGATGTAGCAGAAGGTTATAATGTCTTGCTTTGTTCATGATGTAGCAGAAGGTTATAATGTCATCCATTGTTCATGATGCAGCAGGAGATTATAATGTCATGCATTGTTCATGATGTAGCAGAAGGTTATAATGCCATGCATTGTTCATGATATAGCAGAAGATTATAATGTCATCCATTGTTCATGATATAGCAGAAGATTATAATGTCATCCATTGTTCATGATGTAGCAGAAGGTTATATTGTCATGCATTGTTCATGATGTAGCAGAAGGTTATAATGTCTTGCTTTGTTCATGATGTAGCAGAAGGTTATAATGTCATCCATTGTTCATGATGTAGCAGAAGATTATAATGTCATCCATTGTTCATGATGTAGCAGAAGATTATAATGTCACGCATGCTTCATGATGTAGCAGAAGGTTATAATGTCTTGCTTTGTTCATGATGTAGCAGAAGGTTATAATGTCATCCATTGTTCATGATGTAGCAGGAGATTATAATGTCATGCACTGTTCATGATGTAGCAGAAGGTTATAATGTTATGCATTCTTCATGATGTAGCAGAAGATTATAATGTCATGCATTGTTCATGATGTAGCAGAAGGTTATAACGTCATCCATTGTTCATGATGTAGCAGAAGATTATAATGTTATGCATTCTTCATGATGTAGCAGAAGATTAAAATGTCATGCATTGTTCATGATGTAGCAGAAGGTTATAATGTCATGCATTGTTCATGATGTAGCAGAAGGTTATAATGTCATGCATTGTTCATGATGTAGCAGAAGATTATAATGTCATGCATTCTTCATGATGTAGCAGAAGGTTATAATGTCATCCATTGTTCATGATGTAGCAGAAGGTTATAACGTCATCCATTGTTCATGATATAGCAGAAGATTATAATGTCACGCATGCTTCATGATGTAGCAGAAGGTTATAATGTCTTGCTTTGTTCATGATGTAGCAGAAGGTTATAATGTCATCCATTGTTCATGATGTAGCAGGAGATTATAATGTCATGCACTGTTCATGATGTAGCAGAAGGTTATAATGTTATGCATTCTTCATGATGTAGCAGAAGATTATAATGTCATCCATTGTTCATGATATAGCAGAAGGTTATAATGTCTTGCATTGTTCATGATGAAGCAGAAGGTTATAATGCCATGCATTGTTCATGATGTAGCAGAAGGTTATAATGTCTTGCATTGTTCATGATGTAGCAGACGATTATAATGTCATGCATTGTTCATGATGAAGCAGAAGGTTATAATGTCTTGCATTGTTCATGATGTAGCAGAAGGTTATAATTTCCTGCATTGTTCATGATGAAGCAGAAGGTTATAATGCCATGCATTGTTCATGATGTAGCAGAAGGTTATAATGTCATGCATTGTTCATGATGTAGCAGAAGGTTATAATGTCTTGCATTGTTCATGATGTAGCAGAAGATACTAGATTTTAAATGGTCAGCAAGAGCTTTCAGATCAACATAACCACTTAAAACAGTTAACTTGACGATCGCATCAATGCAGAAGCTATAATATTATTCTCCATCATAAAAATACTACTTTTTCTTAATCATTGTAAGAATCCAATTTGATATTATGATATGTGCTGGAGTCAATTATCCATGTTAAACTATGACAGGGTATGTCGGTGGTTAAGCACTTTAAAATTGTCATTAGTCCAAGCAGCCACAAACACACTCACAATGTAGTCGCTCTATAAGTTCAATAATCAATAACATGATGGAAGTGGATCATGGGGGGATATGCCAGGTTTCCGGGACAAACACCTCAGAATAAGGCACGTGTATCACCATACCTACGATTTGCTTACTTTTTCAAATTTTAATCAACGCGGTAAATCTACAGGTAGCCAACCAAACTTTACACTGAAAACACTGTCTGACTTTCTCGTGATTAAGATCTAACAGCGCTCGCCCTACATAATTAAATGATTGAATGATATAGCCAATCCGGCAGTGTTGACATATATATGTACTAAATGCAATGTTCATGTCTTCACAAAACTTAGATTCGAGGTGAAATAAAATAATGATGTCTTTGTTGTTCGTTCAGCTTTCTGGAAAACAATATTTCAGTTATATCAAAGAGTGTCAGCCGGTACTTGGGGCGCTCTCACATAGAGGACCCTCCACCCGTGGATACCCGGGAGAAAGGAGACTACAACCCTCCACCCGTGGATACCCGGGAGAAAGGAGACTACAACCCTCCACCCGTGGATACCCGGGAGAAAGGAGACTACAACCCTCCACCCGTGGATACCCGGGAGAAAGGAGACTACATCCCTCCACCCGTGGATACCCGGGAGAAAGGAGACTACAACCCTCCACCCGTGGATACCTGGGAGAAAGGAGACTACAACCCTCCACCCGTGGATACCCGGGAGAAAGGAGACTACATCCCTCCACCCGTGGATACCCGGGAGAAAGGAAACTACAACCCTCCACCCGTGGATACCCGGGAGAAAGGAGACTACATCCCTGCACATCAACACTGGCAGTTCGAATATGTACACATAAACTTAATATCACTTAATCCCATTATTCCAAGATTGTGCAGACACAAAGCCTTTTTACCCAAACAATCCTTCTGTGAATCCACTCTTGAGATCACATGGAGTGACATTGATCCCACTCTACTATCAATGGCTTTCCATAGAACACCTTCTTGGCCAGAGAGAGGTGATAGCTAAATACGTTTATTTATTGGATATCCTTTTGTCTGTAAGCGCGAGCGTATATTCATATTGGGATTTTCATTTTTCTCTCTGGAATTGTAAATGCCGAGAGAGGGGAAGCCACTCAATTGTATGATCTCAATATGACCGATTTCAATGGTCATTGTTTCCGGTCGGTGGTCGCTTGAGGAGGAGAAAAACATCGTGAATACACGTTTGTATCACAAGAGCCAAGAATGGCATTGAAGATGTTCATTTGAAGAACAGTCTAACCCACCTTTGTGCAAACACACACGATCTGTGCTTACATCAATTCTCAAATACTAAGTCATTCTACTTGATATTTACAGACTAGATCACCTCAAACTTATATTTCATTAAGATGGAAGCATCCCAGAATTAAACCAGGAAACGAACTACTCTATTTTGATTTAGAGGTTTAAAAGCTAGATTTGATTTACTGTTATATTGTATTCAAAATCTCTCACTTCCTTGCTAATATCTAGCTTACCTCTCGACATTCGAATAGTCATTCGTTTTGACCTATATTTATACAGAAATACTTGTGTACTTGTCTCTGAAGTATAAAACATGAAATGTGATAAATCTAAATATGTGTTGCGTGTCATTTTCTGTATATATAATGCTTGACTTGTTTTTTTTTGCATACTTACATATCGTAAATGGACATTATATATTATTTCATTGGTATTTCATTTATTTGTTAATGGGGGCATGGGTGGCCCGGTCATCTGGGGTTCCGCGATTCGCTGTGCAGAGTGACGTCCCTTGGCCACGCCAGAAACCTGTGATTGTGGGTTCGAATCCCGGTTCGCCCCAATTATGCTTCTAGGTTTGTCAGCACCATACCCGTGCTCATGGGTTTCACCGAAGTGGTAAACGTTCGAGACCTGCATCACTTCGGGCTTTCCTCCCACATTAAGCTGACACGCCGAGATAAAACTGGAATACTGTTAAAAGCGGCGTTAATCCACATTTACTCACTCACTCACTTTAAATGTAAGTCTACCAGACATGTCTAATTACCTGTGATTTTTATACTAACATATCATAAATGAACATTATGCTACCACATGATACATTCTTTCATTGAATTCATGTCGTCTGTATACTTCCACAAGAAGGGGCAGCCGTGTAGCCTAGGAGTTAAAACGTTCACACGTCACGCTGAAGACCCGGGTTCGATTCCCGACATGGGTACAATGAGTGAAGCCCATTTCTGGAGTCCCCCGCCGTGATATTGCTGGAATATTGCTAAAGGCAGCGTAAAACCAATACTCACTAACTCACTTCCACAATAGTACAGCAGGCTGGACGGGCCATAATAAGAAACTGTAAATATGATTGGGAATGTCTGTTATGCGTTTAAGGCATTCACTCACTGATTAACAGCAGAACTATTTGCGGCCACATAGCTGACAGTTGTCTGGTTGTTACCGAACCTGTTGAGAAACAAAACAATTGATAGTTATTGCAAACAAATGCAGCAGTTGACAATTAAAAAAACAGCTTTGACTGTTGTGTAGAGGACGCATGTGACATGTTTTATGTGGGAGGAGAACGTTTCATTTATAAAAAAAACAACAAGCGGTGTGGTCGTTCTATAATTCGTAGTGTAGTGACGGACATCTAAATCAAATCAGGCGTTATTCAAGAACAGCTGAATTCACATGCCATTTGACATGTACCCATCATGTAATACCAATTTGTGTTTGTTTTGTAACAGCACACTCAGCAATAATCAAGCTGTTTGATCGTGGCTTGTAAAAAAATAAAGCTAGACCAGACAAGCCAGTATTTTTTTTTTTGCTCTGTTATCTCACGCCACACTCAGCAATATTTCGGTTAGATGACGGTCTGAAAAAAAAGAAGAAGTCTCGACCAGATCCACGCAATTGGGATACGATGACATGCATCAACCAAGTCAGCGAGCCTGACCACCTGATCCCGCTGGTCGCCTCTTACAACAAGCATAGTCGCCTTTTTATGGCAAGCATGGGCTGCTGAATACCTCTTCTAGCCCGGATCTTCACGGGTCGCTTGACATTATAAACACCTATTTATGCCGTCAGCGGACGGTGACACGCAGTTAACTTACACATAATGACAACTTAAAGGTTATTAAATAATGGTTAGCGGTGAGATCTAGGGCGCTCAAAGTTCGCAATTCATCAAAAGTGTTGTGTGTGTATACGCATAGTATCGTTAAGCAAAGCGACAGTACAGAGGCAACAACGTTCACCTCAACTTGTATTATACATTCACATTCAGACAACATAACGCTACTAGCTGTGTTCTCTATCGAGTTACCTTTTTCAACCTTATATCCCCCGGTTAAGATTTTGGTTTTGGTTTGGTTTGTTGTTTAACGCCGCACTCAGCAATATTCTAGCTATATGACGGGGGTCTGTACATAATCGAGTCTGGACCAGACATCCAGTGATTCACATCATGAACATCAATCTAAGCAATTGTAATCGATGACATGCATCAACAAAGTCAGCGAGCCTGACCACCCGATCCCATTAGTCGCCTTTTACAACAAGCTTAGTCGCCTCTTACAGCAAGCATGGGTTGCTGAAGACCTATTGTGATACCTAAACGTAGCCTCAAAAGGATGTTTATAATATTTTGTAATCACCTGTGTCTCAAAACTGCGAATAAACATCATACTAATGTGTGTTTTATTTTGTCAATGCCAGGTGACTTCTTGGGCTTAGATTGTTAGTGGCTGCATCCTCGAAGAGGGTTGAAGTAGTGTCAAATTACTGTCCTCCTATGAGGACTGTAAGTCGATGCCATTCAAAGACTAGATATGCCTACTGCTCTTTTAAAAGTAGAAAATTTGTAATTTTATTTGTTGCTGATATTGGTTACAATCGCCAGCGACTGAAGGGATGGTGTTAATCCTGCTTGTGTCCATGCAGGTAGCAACAACGATCCCGAGAATGGTGATCTACCTGGCGACCTGTAGCCCTTTTTATATTGTATTGCTACATATAGAGTAATATTTTTATGGTTCTATGCTAGTTTTAAATATTATTCAGTGATGTTCTCGTTAGTTTACTGTCCTTCATTGAGAGGCTTTTACTATGTTAATGTGTATGTTACGTATACCTCTTGATCGTCTGAAATGCTGCCGATGTGACTGACTGACTGACTGACTGACTGACTGAGGCAGCATATCACATGACTCATGACCATTCGTGTGACTGGTATCATCACATCCCCGCTGATGTCATATATTTTTTCACCATTATTTTGCCGTTTCCGCCCTGTGGAAACTGTGTCGTCTACGAGGACGTTTCACATTTTGATTTTGATTTTTCCCCATCACGAGATAAGAGAAACATGATATTTCACTCGACACATGGGATATCCTATTTATTATATGCTTTTTGTGTAGTTGTCTACCGGATAATTAAATTATTTCATTGCAAACCTTGAAACGTAAATTCTCCCTACCTAACACGTGTTTGCAAAATCATAAAAAATATAAACAAACGTAACAAAACAAATTGAGCGTCGCTAAAATTTTGTATCATAACTATGATTATATACAAAATCAACTTTAACAAAAACATATTCCTCGACACCGTTGTGGAAAGCGAAAGAATACACGCTGTTCAAGTAACAAAAATGGCGCTTTGAGAAACGAACGGTCTTGATTGACGAGATGACGGAACATTTTCAAGAGAAAAACACATCCCACACCTACTCAGCTCTAGCCCTCCCGTCCCGGCCATACCCACACCTACCCAGCTCTATGCCACCCCTTACCGCAATACCCACACCTACCAAGCTCTAGCCCTCCCGTCCCCTCTATACCTACACCTATCTAGCTCTAGCCCTCCCGTCACGACCCTACCCACACCTACCCAGCTCTATCCCTCCCGTCCCCACCATACCCACACCTACTCAGCTCTATCCCTCCCGTCCCGGCAATATCCATACCTACCCAGCTTTAGCCCTCCCGTCCCCGCCATACCCACACCTACCCAACTCTATGCCACCCCTTCCCGCCATACCCACACCTACCCAGCTCTAGCCCTCCCGTCCCCGCTATACCCACACCTACCCAGCTCTATCCCTCCCGTCCCCACCATACCCACACCTACTCAGCTCTATCCCTCCCGTCCTCACCATTCCAACACCTACCCAGCTCTATCCCTCCCGTCCCCACCATACCCACACCTACTCAGCTCTATCCCTCCCGTCCCCACCATACCCACACCTACTCAGCTCTATCCCTCCCGTCCCCACCATACCCACACCTACTCAGCTCTATCCCTCCCGTCCCCACCATACCCACACCTACCCAGCTCTATCCCTCGCCTCCACGCCTCCCCGCCATACCCACACCTACACAGCTCTATCCCTCCCGTCCTCACCATTCCAACACCTACCCAGCTCTATCCCTCCCGTCCCCACCATACCCACACCTACCCAGCTCTATCCCTCGCCTCCACGCCTCCCCGCCATACCCACACCTACACAGCTCTATCCCTCCCGTCCCCACCATACCCACACCTACCCCACTCTATCCCACCCCTTCCCGCCATACCCACACCTACTCAGCTCTATCCCTCCCGTCCCGACCATACCCACACCTACCCAGGTCTATCCCACCCCTTTCCGCCATACCCACACCTACCCACCTCTATCCCTCCCGTCCCCACCCTACCCACACCTACCCAGCTCTATCCCTCGCCTCCACGCCTCCCCGCCATACCCACACCTACACAGCTCTATCCCTCCTGTCCCCACCATACCCACACCTACCCAACTCTATCCCTCCCGTCCTTACCATACCCACACCTACCCAGGTCTATCCCACCCCTTCCCGCCATACCCACACCTACCCAGCTCTATCCCACCCCTTCCCGCCATACCCACACCTACCCAGCTCTATCCGTCCTCTCCCCACCATACCGACACCTACCAAGCTTTATCCCTCCCGTCCCCACCATACCCACACCTACCCAGCTTTATCCCATCCCTTCCCAACCATACCCACACCTACCCAGCTTTATCCCATCCCTTCCCGCCATACCCACACCTACCCAGCTCTATCCCTCACACCGAACTCCAACCCGCCATACCCACACCTACCCAGCTCTATCCCTCCCGTCCCCGCCATACCCATACCTACCCAGCTATATCCCTCCCGACCCTACCATACCCACACCTACCCAGCTCTATCCCTCCCGTCCCCACCATACCCACACCTACTCAGCTCTATCCCTCCCGTCCCCGCAATATCCATACCTACCCAGCTCTATCCCTCCCGTCCCCGCCATACCCACACCTACCCAGCTCTATGCCACCCCTTACCGCAATACCCACACCTACCAAGCTCTAGCCCTCCCGTCCCCTCTATACCCACACCTATCTAGCTCTAGCCCTCCCGTCACGACCATACCCACACCTACCCAGCTCTATCCCTCCCGTCCCCACCATACCCACACCTACCCAGCTATATCCCTCCCGACCTCACCATTCCCACACCTACCCAGCTATATCCCTCCCGACCTCACCATACCCACACCTACTCGGCTCTATCCCTCCCGTCCCGGCAATATCCATACCTACCCAGCTTTAGCCCTCCCGTCCCCGCCATACCCACACCTACCCCGCTCTATCCCTCCTGTCCCCACCATACCCACACCTTCCCAGCTCTATCCCTCCCGTCCCCGCCATACCCACACCTACCCAGCTCTATCCCTCCCGTCCCCGCCATACCCATACCTACCCAGCTCTATCCCTCGCCTCCACGCCTCCCCGCCATACGCACACCTACCCAGCTCTATCCCACGCCTCCCTGCCATACCCAGACCTACCCAGCTCTATCCCACGCCTCCCTGCCATACCCAGACCTACCCAGCTCTATCCCTCGCCTCCCCGCCATACCCAGACCTACCCAGCTCTATCCCTCGCCTTCACGCCTCCTCACCACATCCCACAACTACTCAGCTCTATCCCTCCCGACCTCACCATTCCCACACCTACCCAGCTCGATCCCTCCCCGCCCCACCAATCTCACACCTACTCAGATCTATCCATCCCGACCTAACCATTCCCACACCTACTCAGCTCTATCCCTCCCGTCCCCGCCACATCCCACACCTACTCAGATCTATCCATCCCGACCTCGCCATACCCACACCTACCCAGCTCTATCCCTCCCCTCCCCGCCATAACCACACCTACTCAGCTCTAGCCTTCACCTCCCCGCCATAACCACACCTACCCAGCTCTATCCCTCCCCTCCCCTTCCCGCCATATCCCACACCTACTCAGCTCTAGCCTTCACCTCCCCGCCATACCCACACCTACCCAGCTCTATCCCTCCCCTCCCCTCCCCGCCATATCCCACATCTACCCAGCTCTAGCCTTCACCTCCCCGCCATATCCCACATCTACCCAGCTCTAGCCTTCACCTCCCCGCCATATCCGAAAATGAATTCAGGCACAAGTGTCCGTTTAAAGTACGTACACTTACATGATATGATGTCAAAATGTATACGCAATTTACAAACGTTACACTGATGCAAGTATGTGTTTATTCACATGCAGTACATGCGTTCAGGGTTCCTCTTCTAGCCCCAAATCCCAAGCGCCCTACATGTAAACCCACATAGACACGAACAAAACATTACATAAAACTAAACTGCTTCCCACTCAAGTTATCAAAGCTTCCCCTACAAATAGTATTGCCAGTAACTGTTTCCTGTTGCACTTTCAATGTTATCGAAACCTAGTGTTTTATGTTTCCTGTTTTGTAATAGCCTATACAACGAAAATAATTCACATATCATTTATGTTTTGATACTAAAGGAGTGTTGATATTTTTTATATCAAAAGACACGAGTTGAGATTTGATTTATCATCCAATATAATTCTTCCCGCTTTTTCAGTAATAAACGTCTTAAATGTAAAAAAAATACCTCTAACAACTTCAGTAGCAGAGCCATTATTGATGTCATTTGATAATGACGTCATTGTAATCAATGGCGTCAAAATGATCTGCAAAGCCTTGTGATGCAATTTCATTGCACCGATATCTACAATGTAGATATCACTTGATCTTACGCAGGTGATATATCTTGTGGGAGCCAGTTTTGGATGATAAAATATGTAAACAAATAAGCTATAGAGTGTATTATTGTATTAAGCCTTGTGTAATCCCTGCAGTAAACAAATCTGATCAAGTTGGTAATATGATTCGATAAACATGCAAACGAGGCCGCCCACCAGGAACTATTTTCAGGGTCCATGCATCAATGCGAAGCCTTCTTTCTCAATAAAGTATTGACTTACGTCCCCATTATGCTAAGATAGTTGTTTTGTCCAAACACGGTGACGAACATGGCTGCTTGTCATTTGGCGCTATATGATAAATTAGGCGGTTCACTAAAAACGTATGTTCATACACAATTTCTTTTGCTTCTTCATTGAGTGAAATTATGTCTTAACAGCTGTTATTTTAAAAATGACATATGAAAAAGATAGTATTATCCACGTGTGTTTCCGTGTCGTAAATACAATATATTAGGAATAAAACGACTCGCGTAATACATTTTCAATTTCTATTATAAGATATACGACAACACACTTGACTAATAATCCATGAAGAAATAAGTGACTGTCACAGCAGGCACAACGAAACATTGTTGTGGGTTAATGTTTGTAGAGACAAACATTATGGTCGAAGAGAAGATTTTCCTGCAGCCATGATCAGCGAATCACATGATGTTACAGCCACAACAGTTATGAATATAATAATAATTACCTCGCGTTGAGTCACATCAATTGACTTTTGCAAGCAGCAGTCCTCGTGTCCAAACACAACTCCCTCAAGTTGGTACACACACCAGTTATCAAATGCAAGCGGCGGTTCTCATATATACACAGATCTACATGAATTTGTAGGTAACTTTCCAGACAGAACCACAATCCTCCCTCTGACACCTGTACTGCGTGATATGGGACACATTCAATCACGTGATATGAATACCGTTAAACGAAGGTCACATTGTTCAAGATCAATGCAAGTGAATAATCCCCGCCTTTGTCACGGCGACCCAGTCGTCCGCGCCGTCAAGGTGTACCATTCCTTTCATATACAACCTTACCACTATCCATACCCTAAGTATTTGTGTTGTATAGAGAGACTATCTTCTGACAGCAGGTTAACACGTTTCGTTGAAAGTCAATCATGGTGTATTGGTTTCATGAATGGCCATGCTGACATAGCTACATTGATATGTTAATCTAAAACCTCTCTCGGGTGACATTTTTCTTGTGAGACGTTGAATAAAAATAATATAGTCCGTTTAGGACGAGGGATTTAAGGCATGGGGTAGCAGATGAAAGAATGGATGAGCTAAAACTAGCTCACTACTTTAACATCTTGAAGAATAGATATATGGGGATCCAGATAGAAATAATCAATACAGCTTTATAAAAGTGCTTTTCATTTTCTGCTTCAAATGTGCAGTTTAGTTAGATGTAATTGTTAGATCGGTTAGACACACACCTTGGCATGTGTCACTACGGGAAACATAGAAAAGGCACAGACACAAGTGAATACCCAGTTTCATGTTAAGGCACTATTTCCGTAGCCACGAATTGTCTGCAATAGACATGGTATGATCGATTTTAAGTTCCCACTCAAAGACGGTGAAAAATTAGTAAATTTTCATCAGGACGGGAGAACAGGACAAGTATTTGTTTATAAAGTCAACAGCATTAGTGATATCCCAGACCTACCTAGCTCTATTCCTAACCTCCCCCGCCATATATCAGACATACGCAGCTCAAACCCTCCCCTTCCCTGCCATATCTCATACCTACACAGCTCATCCGTCAACCCCCACCCCAAACCCCCACATCCCGCCATATCGCACACCTACCCTGCTCATCCCTCCCCCTCCCCCCTCCCCCCGCCACATACACACACACACACACCGCCATATCGCACACCTACCCTGCTCATCCGTCAACCCCCCCCCCCCCCCAACACACATATCCCGCACCTACTCAGCTCTGGCTCACACTCCCCAGCGTATCCAACACCTACTCAGCTCTTGCTCTCACTACCCAGCATATCCCGCACCTACTCAGCTCTGGCTCTCACTCCCCAGCATGCCCCGCACCTACTCAGCTCTTGCTCTCACTCCCCAGCATATCACACACCTACTCAGCTCTGGCTCTCACTCCCCAGCATATCCCGCACCTACTCAGCTCTGGCTCTCACTCCCCAGCATATCACACACCTACTCAGCTCTGGCTCTCACTCCCCAGCATATCCCGCACCTACTCAGCTCTGGCTCTCACTCCCCGCTATATCACACACCTGCTCAGCTCTGGCCCTCACTCCCCAGCATACCCCGCACCTACTCAGCTCTGGCTCTCACTCCTCAGCTTACCCTGCAACTACTCAGCTCTGGCTCTCACTCCCCAGCATATCCCGCACCTACTCAGCTCTGGCTCTCACTCCCCAGCATACTCCGCACCTACTCAGCTCTGGCTCTCACTCCCCAGCATATCATACACCTACTCAGCTCTGGCTCTCACTCCCCAGCATATCCCGCACCTACTCAGCTCTGGCTCTCACTCCCCGCTATATCACACACCTGCTCAGCTCTGGCTCTCACTCCCCAGCATATCCCGCACCTACTCAGCTCTGGCTCTCACTCCCCGCTATATCACACACCTACTCAGCTCTGGCTCTCACTCCCCAGCTTACCCGGCAACTACTCAGCTCTGGCTCTCACTCCCCAGCATGTCCCGCACCTACTCAGCTCTAGCTCTCACTCCCCAGCATATCCCGCACCTACTCAGCTCTGGCACTCACTCCCCAGCATATCCCGCACCTACTCAGCTCTGGCTCTCACTCCCCAGCATACTCCGCACCTACTCAGCTCTGGCTCTCACTCCCCAGCTTACCCGGCAACTACTCAGCTCTGGCTCTCACTCCCCAGCATGCCCCGCACCTACTCAGCTCTGGCTCTCACTCCCCATTATATCACACACCTACTCAGCTCTGGCTCTCACTCCCCAGCATATCACACACCTACTCAGCTCTGGCTCTCACTCCCCAGCATATCACACACCTACTCAGCTCTGGCTCTCACTCCCCACTATTTCAGCCACCTACTCAGCTCTGGCTCTCACTCCCCAGAATATCACACACCTACTCAGCTCTGGCTCTCACTCCCCAGCATATCACACACCTACTCAGCTCCGGCTCTCACTCCCCAGCATATCACACACCTACTCAGCTCTGGCTCTCACTCCCAAGCACATCCCGTACCTACTCAGCTCTGGCTCTCACTCCCCAGCATATCACACACCTACTCAGCTCTGGCTCTCACTCCCCAGCATATCCCGCACCTACTAACTCTGGCTCTCACTCCCCACTATTTCTGCCACCTACTCAGCTCTGGCTCTCACTCCCCAGCATATCACACACCTACTCAGCTCTGGCTCTCACTCCCCAGCATATCACAGACCTACTCAGCTCTGGCTCTCACTCCCCAGCATATCCCGCACCTACTAACTCTGGCTCTCACTCCCCACTATTTCAGCCACCTACTCAGCTCTGGCTCTCACTCCCCAGCATATCACACACCTACTCAGCTCTGGCTCTCACTCCCCAGCATATCACACACCTACTCAGCTCTGGCTCTCACTCCCCAGCATATCACACACCTTCTCAGCTCTGGCTCTCACTCCCCAGCATATCACACACCTACTCAGCTCTGGCTCTCACTCCCCAGCATATCACACACCTACTCAGCTCTGGCTCTCACTCCCCAGCATATCACACACCTACTCAGCTCTGGCTCTCACTCCCCAGCCTATCCCGCACCTACTCATCTCTGGCTCTCACTCCCATACATATCACACAACTTCTCAGCTCTGGCTCTCACTCCCCAGCATATGACTCCCAAGAACTAGCCCTCACCTCCATGCCATACCTAGCGAACAAGCAAGCCCACAAAGGAGCGATCTATAAGGTCCATTGTGACGTGGTGATCACCCCTACATTGGTGTGACCTCTCGCTCAGTAGATACCCACTACGAAGAACATACAAATTCAACAGTCCAAGCAGACAGTAATGAGCCCTATCAGACCCCATTCACCTGATTTGAGTTTGGGTCAGTTAACGGTGTTTACTGTCTTGATAAAAGGGCTGAAGCCGATTTCTTTGTCTTGATTGGTGATTTGGACCACCTGTGTCACCAGCCATCCTAGACAAGTTCACAGGCCACTGCATACAATGCTGCACATAGGAAGGGTTGGCCTCAATTCAGGCTGAATGCTAGGCTCCCGTGATACCCACAGTGCATGTATTTGTTACAGTTTATTTCATCTTAAAATGCCAGGATCCAAATATCACATTCTTCACATACATATAAATATATGTTATCATGCAATGTCAATGTTTTATAATGCAATGTCAATACTGCAGATCATATATGGAAATGCGTGACTTGACAATGATATTTTAACTGTCCATTATGCAATATTTAATTGGTATATATATATATACTTAATGAATAGAATACGTAATGCCTATCTCATTGTGTCATGCCAAACCGATACATACTGAGTGAGTGAGTATGGTTTTACGCCACTTTTAGCAATATTCCAGCAACATCACGGCTGGGGACACCATAAATTGGCTTCACACAGTGTACCCATGTCGGGAATCGACGAGCGAACGCTTTAACCACTAGGCTACCCGACCGCCCCCGACACATAGTGGAAATGAACAGGAGTCTCACACGACGCCACGTGATCCTCATTCACTAGACTAGCAGAGGCTGCAACATTTGATTACTTGTATTTATCCATACAAGAAATAGACATCTTCACAGAGAATCTGCCTTCTGCCAACCTGTAATGATCCGGGGTAGAACAGGTTTTCAGCAACTCATGATTGCCGTAAGAGGCGACTAAGGGGATCGGGTGGCAGGCGCGCTGACTTTGTTGATTTTTCATTTTTTTTAATTTTTTGATGCATATCATCGTATCCCAATTGCGTGGATCGATGCTCATGATGTCAATCGCTAGATTGTCTAGTCTAGACTCGATTATTTGCAGACCACCATCATATAGCTGGAATATTACTGAGTGCGGCGTTAAACAACAAACATTATAAAACCCGAGCACGATTATTTAGAGCTAGGAAATCCTTGTCGAAACAGATTTCCTGTTTTAGTTTCAAATATGGACAAACATTTGCTTGTCAAAAATGGCGCAACAGAAATCGTGTCACCGATCTCTGGAGTTGATATTTACGCTTCACTGTACGTGCCATATGTTGTGATATATTGACTTGTCAAATCTGTTGAGGTGACCTGGTTTCCCGGTAAAGAGATCGTTACCCAGGGCCTTATCAGCTCATAACTGTGTGACATGCGATCTCAGAGGCTGTGCCTGGTAACACGACAATGTTAAACTCATACATAATGTGAGCAGCGTTTGGAAGAGATTCAGGCAGCATAGATTAAGTCAATAGCACTTGTGGCTGCACACAAAAATACGAAGCTGAATGTTTACTTATGTCCGATAAGCATATCAAACACGTGTGTTGTACTGTATGTCAATCGATGACGACCAAATAATAGATTGCATGTACATAACAACTGTGAGTCATATGTTGAGGACTTGTCACCAATGTTTAAAAAAGCCTCAATCGGACATATTTATGTCACGATATGATGAAGAATTTAAAGAAAACACCAGAAGATAAAGTCACCAATACACCGTTTAAATATGTGCATAAAATCACAATCATAAGTACATACCATTAACGGTGAATTCTACACATTCTGATTGATTACTGAACAAAATTATACCTAATATTCGGTAAACACTTTATGTACATTCCAATGACAGGAATTGATAATGATACCTTTCAGAAGACTAGTCTTTTGCCACTGGTGGGACAGAATACGTTCATCTTTTCGCGAACACCTGGTGTTGTTACTATTTGATAAAAAAATCATAAACACATACTCACGATATCATCGGAATTGTACAAGCGACTCTACTTTATGCTTTATGTGAAATGTCAGTGATATATTTTGTGTTCTGTTTGCCAGCGGTTTGCCGAATTAAAGCGAATGTAACAGTGTATGTACCACCACAAATGATGAACATGAACTGAGTGTCAGTGGGGGTTAGATTAGGATGGGAAGAGAAGGTCTCGAAAGACTGCTGTCAGGCAAGATCGATGTGTACGTAACATTTCTGTACTAGGACTGAGGGACAACTTCATGACTGTTACAGGAATCCGACTTTAGACGTCAACGATATGAAACAGGTAGAAAACTGCGGATCTGGAATCAAGACGTCCTACTAGAGGGTTGCGTATGACTGGCACACAAGAGCCCCAGACATCAATGGGTACAACAGGTTGGAGACATTTAAGTTTAATTGATGTCAAGTAGTCCGAGAAGACTGTCTGCATCGATGCTCACGCTCAAGGACCAGACATTGACTTTACTAGAAAGACTGAATTCCACAACGTCATTTCTTTACACTTCATATCTGAATAAATCTAGGGGGACCCTTAAATATTGCTCTTAGAATATTTTCTTTTTTATGCAAATCACACATGGACAGACCCTGAGCAGCATACAGAAAGCCTTCTGTTTCACTTTTCAGGCCAGTTGACTTCAACCAAGAGATGGTCACTGCAGGGCTGCTTATTTCTCATCAAACTGAACAAAAACTCGATGAAGTGAGATAGCCTGACCTTGAATCAGTGCTGATTTTATCTGGCGTCTGGCTTGGCTGACACTAACTACCGTACTGCCAAGCAGTACAGAAATTCTTATCTTTAAATCAACAAAATCAAAAGAATAACATTGTTAATCATAAACGTCTTCCAAAAAATATATCCTCTGAATTTACAAGTCCAAATTCATTCCAACTCTCAACAAATGGTGTGAGGACGTCATACGTGATATCTGTCTTTCGACATGTCCGAAAAAGTCTCCTTGAAGCGGTTTATATTGGATACAACATATCATTTCTAAAATGTATTTCGTTAGGTTGCCTTGGAAACCAAACTTGGCGTTGTAGGGAGCTGCTTGTAACAACAGTGAATGACACTATCAATGAGATTGTTCGTGAACAGACTGTGAACTGTACACATAACCATGAAGGAGAAAACTGCACAGCATGTTACAGTTGGACGGACGGGGGACGTTCAGTTCAGACATTTCCACGTACATGTATGTGCGATGTAACCCTGGATGTGGCAATGCCAATGACCTAGAGTGTAGATCAATGACCTAGAGTGTAGATCAATGCCCTAGAGTGTAGATAAGGGAGCTGCAGCCTCCTGTCAGACTATTCAGAAGGTACTTGACCCTTACAATCGTAAAAATCCTGCCCAGAACCCTTCTTCGCAACAGTTACATTTTATTGTTGCAATACAAGTTCTATATATGTGTTTAGGGAATGCCAAATGTTTAAATGAGCTTTACGTATTTATGTCGGACGTTCCACGTTTGTACTCACCAGAATAACACAAAGAAAGCTGGTTCCGACACCGTCACCCACACGTCACCTTTACACAAAGCATCCAGTTGGTCTGTAGCAATTCCCACTCTTTCTGTTGCTGCACTACCCAATTTGGAAGGTAACTCGTGCTATAGTACGTCAAATATGGTTCTGCATGGTCACCATGTTAAGGTCATAGTGAACTGGGGTGGTGTTCCATGCACTACACGCCACGCTCACCCGAAAGCAATAAACAGGAGCCCAGACAGTTCAATAATGATCAGATCTGCTGTCGTGATATTGACATAAACGCGAGTCACTGATAAGGTTGTTTGTCTTCGTCCCGCACTCACTGTGTGGTTGACAGGGGTAGAGATTAGTTAACAATACACTTTGAGTTATATCACGGTAAGCCAGCTTTATGGGGGTGCATTTTGAGGACGTTTAGCACTTTGTGAAACATATGAGCTGACACTGCAAGGACCATGACAATCTGACAACGCCACAGCCCTTTGTCCCTCCTCACCATCATACCCACAATGTATCTCTTCACCTTACATCCACATCTAAACACCACTTCTCTATCCGGTCATCCCTACATCCACATCTGTCCCCCCGTACATCCACATCTGCCCACCCGTATATCCACATCTGTCCATCCGTACATCCACATCTGTCCATCCCTACATCCACATCTGCCCACCCGTACATCGACATCTGTCCACCCGTATATCCACATCTGCCCATCCCTACATTCACATCTGCCCTCCCTTACATCCACATCTGCCCACCCGTACATCCATATCTGCCCACCCGTACACCCACATCTGCCCACCCGTAAATCCACATCTGCCCACCCGTACATCCACATCTGCCCACCCTTACAACTCCATCTGCCCACCCGTAGATCCATATCTGTCCACCCGTACATCCATATCTGTCAACCCGTACATCCACATCTGCCCACCCGTACATCCCCATCTGTCCAACCGTACATCCACATCTGCCCACCTGTACATCAACATCTGCCCATCCATGCATCTCCATGTTCCCAGCTATTCATCCACATCTGCCAACCCGTTCATCCAAATCTGCCCACCCGTACATCCATATCTGCCCACCCGTACATCCACATCTGCCCACTCGTACATCCACATCTCTCCACCCGTACATCCACATCTGCCCACTCGTTCATCCCCATCTGCCCACCCGTACATCCATATCTGCCCACCCGTACATCCACATCTGCCCACTCGTACATCCACATCTCCTCACCCGTACATCCACATCTCCCCACCCGTACATCCACATCTGCCCACTCGTTCATCCCCATCTGTCCAACCGTACATCCACTTCTGCCCACCCGTACATCCACATCTGCCCACCCGTACACCCACATCTGCCTACCCGTAAATCCACATCTGCCCACCCGTACATCCATATCTGTCCACCCGTACATCCATATCTGTCAACCCGGGACGGCGGACTGTCAATAGTCGGCCCGACAGTATACATAATGAACTCTGCGATATTTGTTTTAATAACCAATACAACACAAGACAATGGACGAACATGGTTAAAGACAAAGCATTTATAGAAACTCCAAACTCGTTTAGAGAAGACTCTAGATCAGTGAGTCCTCATATCTTCTGGTAACTAAAGACACGAATTCAACAAGCCCATGTCACACTTGAATTTCAAATAGACGTAAACAACAGATCTATTCTACAGTTCACGACTATAGGGGATAGGTTTAAAATGACAGGAATGCCCGCAGTGTGATAAACACAGATGTTTTCTAAAGGTAGGCTATGATCATATGATCGTGGGCTCGAATCCCAGATCATTATTATTATTCGCCCACATTATTGTAGTTGGTTCGTCTGACCCTACTCTTGTGATGGGTAAAACGAGATAGGTGAGATTCATCTCAGTATTTTCCGTTTTCAAAGGGGAACGGGTGGCCTAGTCGTCTAAGGCGCCGCGATTGGCTGTGCAGAGTTGCGTCCCTTGGGCACGCCAGAAACCTATGATTGTGGGTTCGAATCCCAGTTCGCCCCGATTATGTTTCTAGGTTTGTCAGCACCATACCCGTGCTCGTGGGTTTCACCGAAGTGGTAAACGTCTGAGACCTGCATCCCTTCGGCCTTTCCTCCCACATTAAGCTGACACGCCGTGATATGACTGTAAAACTGTTAAAAGCGGCGTTAAACCCAACTCACTCACTCCTTTTTCAAGTACTCATTCTGCACTATAAGTTGAAAAAAATACAATACAATTTACAGCCTATCCACGACTAGCTACATTCACCGAATAACATTTATTGACAGGGTAACTGACAAAAAGCGGAAACAAGTCAAATGTAGGACACTTAATAAGAGGGTGAAACAATCTCCTTTATTATATGCTTTTTGTGTAATGTCTGCGGAAAATTAAATTATTTCACTACATATGTAAAACCTTGAAACGTAAATTGTTCCTACCTAACACGCAGGGACGTTTCACCACCTCTAGTAATTGCGTTATAAAAACGTAGTTCCGTGTATTCACAAAAGTAACAAAAAACATATTTGAGGTCAATAAATTAGTTATCATACAATTGCATATGAATATATACAACATCAGATTCAGCGATAGTAACTCCATAAATGTCCTGTGTCATTATTTGGTGTTGTTAATGTGGAACTAACGTAAACATGAAGTTAACAGTTTTTGGAGGGGCATTAACAATAAGGGGGAGATACTAGTACTTTGCGGGAAGGTAACTCGTGTATGACAATAGTTCCGTGAAAGTGTTGTGTTCACTGCAGTGAATGTCAAGTGTAGGAAATGAAAATGTCACTTTTCTCAACATCAGAAAATCAGTCTTTAACGCTAAGAAGAAACTTTGACAAAAGTTACCCAGATATTTAAATTACAACTTGTCAAGCAATGTTACATCGGGTGAAGTTGCTTTTGCGGTTCAGTATATATAATTGCTATCTTAAATATACGCTTTTATTTCTATGATAACACACAATTTATAAATTCTGTCTGATGTTGTTTCAATATCTTTAAAATGCTAATATCTCGTATGGTGATGATGTCGTCATGTTGCCAAATTACTGATTAATTCAGGCTAAATAAACAATTTAAATGATTCTCATTCTTCATTTATATTTGTGTGTGGATGTTTATTGACTGTATGCGGAGTTTCTTAGGTGTATTGTATGTTAGCATTTAATGATATATGCTTTAATACTATAATTGTATTATATTTCACATTTATTCCACATATATAGTACATTGCATATATATAGGAATATGGTTATTGCTGCTTCAAAACAAGGGGGCTGCCTTTAGAGGATTAACACCCAGGTGTCACCCACAGGGTGCTGCTAATTTACATGTCTGTCACGTCTCTAAGTAAATAAATGGAGTAAAGATTATGATTACATATGTAATTAATATAATAGTTACCAGAAGGTAGTAATTGTTCTTGTAATAGTAATAGGACTTAACAACAATGCACCATGTTTATAATGTAACTTAATATTAGGATCGAGTTATCGCCCCTTGGTGAAATATTTATTTTCTTTATGGCTAGGATAATACCGTCATACATCACTGATGATGAATTTCACCTTTGTGTGTGGAATATGGACATATGCCTAAATGAAACAAGTGCTTGCTTTGCATTGTATGGATATGTCTGTATATGAAACCTGTGTAGTGTGTTATTTTAATGTTATTATTTTGTACATAGCAGTGTGACATTATCTGTTCTACTATGTTTGTTTGTTTGTTTGTTGTTTTACGCTGCACTCAGCAATGTTCCAGCTATATGACGGCAGTCTGTAAATAATCGAGTCTGGACCACACAATCCAGTGATTCATATCATGAGCATCGATCCACGCAATTGGGATCGATAACCTGCATCAACCAAGTCAGCGAGCCTGACCACCCGATCCCGTTAGTCACCTTTTACGGCAAGCATAGTCGCCTTTTTTGGCAAGCATTGGTTGCTGAAGACCTATTCTACCTCAGATCTTCACGGGTCTGTTCTGCTATGTCCCTGTCACATTTACCTTTCTCCATCCCCCTTGCTCTCGGTTCTCTTCACGCCTGGTAGTGCTTCTATACACGTGTGTGCCATTACATCCTATGTTCTGTGTGTCCTGTTGAATCACAAGTTTCTGATAACCAATAACATTAACTGGGGGTGTTTTTTTATCACATCCCTTTTGTATTCGTATTCTTTAGTGTGACAAAACACTAATGGTTAAAGCGTTCGCTCGTAACGCTGAAGACCCGGGTACGATTCCCGACATGGATACAATGTGTAAAGCCCATTTCTGGTGTCCCCCGCCGTGATTTTGCTGGAATATTGCTCAAAGCGGCGCAAAACTATAGTCACTCACTCACTTTAGCATAAACGTGTTTTGATCTGTTGGGATAAACTAGTCAGCGTATCATGGGAATTAACGATGTTGCATTTTGTTCGTCATCCACATGGAGAAGTTTGTGAAGCGGGGGCACGGGTGGCCCAGTCGACAAAGGCGCCGCGATTTGCTGAGCCTAGTTGCGTCCCTTGGACACGCCAGAAACCTATGATTGCAGGTTCTATTCCCAGTGTGCCTGAATTATGTTTCTAGGTTTGTCAGCACCATACCCGTGCTCGTGGATTTCATCGAAGTGGTAAACGTCTAAGACCTGCATCACTTCGGGCCTTCCTCCCACATTAAGCTGGCATGCTGTGATATAACTGGAATACTGTTAAAAGCGGCGTTAAACCCAACTGACTCAACTTTGTGAAGCATATCAACAATATCTGCCACATCGTACACACCAATGGAAATCTAAGGTGCGATCTCAAACTTGCAGATAAGCCAGTTATACTTCACAAAATTAACACATTCACTGCACATTACACAGTTTGAATGTACTTCGAGCTAACAACACTGATAGCCGACTCCACATTTAGTAGGCACGACCCCTTTTCGAGGAAAGAGGCTCGACAATGACGTGCAGATATGCTACTTCCTGGTTGGACATAGCGAGCTACGTTCCCTTCTATTGTTCACACAGCTCACCTGGAAACTGAAAGTGAAGCAACACGACGTAACTGTATAGGCCGTATTAAAATTCACGGAACAATAATGCATCACTGTTGACAAAAAGGAACATGGTCTCCCTCAAAAATTATCAAAAGCGTTTTATCATTCAGGGTATTAATAGTTGAATAGATCCTGTATAATGAAGCCAGCTTTGACTAAAGATGAATCATAAATCATAAATGTCCTCTTGACGTGTGCACCGGGATTGAACCAACTGTACCCGTAGCATGTTGTGTCATATCTCCGGCAGTGTGAAGGAAAAGGGGGGGACATCATCAACGACAGTGAAGCATATATCCGGTAAGTACAGTATATAATCATTACTTTGACACACAAACGTTACTTCATCACGTCTCGTCTTCTAACACGGGGCTTGGGACATGTACAGGAACAGGGATGTACTGGATTTACAAAGTGGCTAACATTTACATCTCGAGACCGAAGGAAAAGCAGGGATCAGCACTGTTTATAATGTGCTTAATGAACTTACGACTGCTCTCGATCGGTCGATCTTCATGGCACGGTGTTCTCCGTAATATATTTATTGAAATGTATGGGGGTTTTTTCCCCTTTGACCCCACCTTAAGTGTATTTGCGCATTCGGGGTGATGCATATCAGCGCTGGATTTGAGTTTATGCTGCAAATGATATACCTCAAAACATCGACATATACAAGCAAAAACAAAATCCTGTGAACCATAAACAATCACATTAAATTAATTTTGCCTTTTGGTTTTCAGAATCATGCATTGTAAACATTTCCCATGATTACCCACATTCATCACATCCTCAGTACACGTGGGAGTCAAAATATAAACCAGGAGATAATAGTTAAAATGTTTTAAGTGTGAAAAGCATCTTAGTGGAGGGCCACATCTGAGCGGTCAGTCCTCATCACAGATGAGCCCAGGTTTCATGTTGGCAGCATTTGGTGGTATTCAGCGTCTTTGTAGGCGTCAGATGGGGAGTGTTAAGTAATCAATGTGACAGTTTAACAATACAAATGTTACGCGACCGAAAGAGTGGTCACACTTTTTTTCATAAATTAGCCCCCTTGTCCTGTAACCTGAAATTGACCAACATTGTTTGATAGGAATATACAGTAAATTACGGCTAAAGCGAACTCAAAGGGACCACAAATTTTAGTTCGTTTTAACTGTAGTTCGTAATAAGCATATATACAACATATATACAGCAAATGGCAGGGACCTAAAAAACAGTTTGTTATATCCGCCAGTTCGTTATAAGCGTGTTCGTTATACACCTAGTTTGATGTATAAACAAGTGCCCGCGTCTGTCTATGGCCTTTTGTGTTGTTCGTACATTTACAGTGAGTGAGTTGTGTTTCACGCAGCGTGTCAGCTGAATGTGGGAGAAAAGTCCGAAGTGATGCAGGTCTTCGACGTTTACCACTTCGGTGAAACCCATGAGCACGGGTATGGTGCTGACAAACCTAGAAACATAATCGGGGCGAACCGGGACTCGAACCCACAATCATAGGTTTCTGGCGTGCCCAAGGGACGCAACTCTGCACAGCCAATCACGGCGCCTTAGACGACTGGGCCACCCGTGCCCCCGTACATTTACAATGTGTTACCCGTTTGACCTCTCATAATGTATAATATGGTAACTGATGTTAATAATAGCTACTGCCAATTTTTATCTCTAACGGGTTACATTTGGAATTATGCCAATGTATTAAAATCGGTTTCAGCATCAGTAAAGTTATCAAACTGCAAAGACTATATAGGAAATAGAGTGTCGTATAAAATACATCCTGTCTGGCTGAACTTTGTCCTTCTGAATGAATAATAGATAACATATTGTCAGTGCACGTCGATTCAAGTATAGAATTTCGCGACTCGGATAACACTCTCCGTTATTAAGAGCAAGTGATTTAAGAAATCGCAATGGGTCACTGGAAAAGTCATGTCACCAGACTTTGCATATCATGCCGCCTGAAAACTCGGAACGAGTAGACTTGCCCAGAGGGGTGGAAGGTTTTAAGCAATAAACGAAAAGATATAGAAACACAAACGATTGTAATTTATATATATTTGTTTATTAATATCCATTATTGCTGTAACCAGCCTGTAATATTGATGATGGTATTTGTGATAGTACCCGATCTTGTTCCCTGACTGTAGCTACCCGTGAACCCCACACACAGTAGGCTACGACCACACTGTATTCTCGGGGAATACGCCCGACGCGGAAAACCGAGAAGTTTCGCAACACTGTGACGGTGTGCTTTGTTGTTGAAATACTGATGTGATAGGTTTTGGTTCTTGTTGAGGAAGTGCAGCGTCAGCATTCGACGGTATGAATTTGAGCTGGAGAGAGGTGGGCAGGTGCGGAGTTGGGGCAGTGGGGTGGGGTGGGGTGTGGTGTGGTGGGGTGGGGTGGGGTGGCGTCGGATGGTGTCCGGTGGAGGCCAAGGAGTGCTTTGATGAGGTAGAGAGGTGCGGGGTTGAAAGAGAAGGTGTATGGGATTGATTGTGGTGTAGCTTATTGAAAGGGAGGGTGGTAAGTGGGATTGATTGTAGTGTTGCTGATTGATAGGGAGGGTGGTAAGTGGGATTGAATGTGTTGTAGCTGATTGAGAGGGAGGGTGGTAAGTGGGATTGATTGTGGTGTTGCTGATTGAGAGGGAGGGTGGTAAGTGGGATTGAATGTGGTGTTGCTGATTAAGAGGGAGGGTGGCAAGTGGGATTGGATGTGGAGTTGCTGATTGAGAGGGAGGGTGGTAAGTGGGATTGATTGTGGTGTTGCTGATTGAGAGGGAGGGTGGCAAGGGGGATTGAATGTGGTGTAGCTGACTGAGAGGGAGGGCGGTAAGTGGGATTGATTGTGGTGTTGCTGATTGAGAGGGAGGGTGGCAAGTGGGATTGAATGTGGAGTTGCTGATTGAGAGGGAGGGTGGTAAGTGGGATTGAATGTAGAGTTGCTGATTGAGAGGGAGGGTGGTAAGTGGGATTGAATGTGTTGTAGCTGATTGAGAGGGAGGGTGGTAAGTGGGATTGAATGTGGTGTTGCTGATTGAGAGGGAGGGTGGTAAGTGGGATTGAATGTGGTGTTGCTGATTAAGAGGGAGGGTGGTAAGTGGGATTGAATGTAGAGTTGCTAATTGAGAGGGAGGGTGGTAAGTGGGATTGAATGTAGAGTTGCTGATTGAGAGGGAGGGTGGTAAGTGGGATTGAATGTAGAGTTGCTGATTGAGAGGGAGGGTGGTAAGTGGGATTGAGTGTGGTGTTGCTGATTGAGAGGGAGGGTGGTGAGTGGGATTCAATGTGGTGCAGCTGATTGAGCGGGAGGGTGGTAAGTGGGATTGATTGTGAAGTTGCTGATTGAGAGGGAGGGTGGTAAGTGGGATTGAATGTGGTGCAGCTGATTGAGAGGGAGGGTGGTAAGTGGGATTGAATGTGGAGTTGCTGATTGAGAGGGAGGGTGGTAAGTGGGATTGAATGTGGAGTTGCTGATTGAGAGGGAGGGTGGTAAGTGGGATTGAATGTGGTGTAGCGGATTGAGAGGGAGGGTGGTAAGTGGGATTGAATGTGGAGTTGCTGATTGAGAGGGAGGGTGGTAAGTGGGATTGAATGTGGAGTTGCTGATTGAGAGGGAGGGTGGTAAGTGGGATTGAATGTGGAGTTGCTGATTGAGAGGGAGGGTGGTAAGTGGGATTGAATGTGGAGTTGCTGATTGAGAGGGAGGGTGGTAAGTGGGATTGAGAGGGTGAGATGCAGTTGTTGAGAGGTTAAGGCGTGATATTGAGAGGGTGAGGTGCAGGGTTGAGAGCTTGATGTGTGGGATTGAGAGGATGAGGTGCCGGTTTGAGAGGGTGAAGTGAGGACTACAATGGAATCTTTTTCCTCCAAAAATTACATACTGCCCAAGGGCAAGCTCATGACACTGCAGCAGGAGCTGACAACATCCACTATAAGTTCCTAAAATATATACATGGAGTTCATGGTCTACAATTGCTTAGTCTGGTACTTTGAGGCAAATAACGTTCCTGAGTGACACCCAGTGTTACAAAAACAAACAGATGGCACAGTGATCATCAGCTGCGTCTAGACTCATTTTTTAGAAATTCCATTGAGAATCAACATCCTGTATAAATAATTTTCGACCTTAAACAAGCATATGATATAACGTGGACACATGGTATTTTTAAAAAAAAGATTTCCTTGAATTTGAATCGAGGGGCTGTTTAAAAAAAAATCAAGTGCGAATAGGGTCTACCCTGTTTGATCACTTCGTAAAAATATGTTTGTGATAGAAAAACAGCTACAACTATGTCTCAACTTTGTCACACACACACTCACTCACTCACTCACTCACTCACTCACTCACTCACTCACTCACTCACTCACTCACTCACTCACTCACTCACTCACTCACTCACTCACTCAAATTAACTCTTAATCTATACAAACTATTTTGTCCAGAGGCCTTATCGACAACACAATATAAACATGTCTGTCATGTAGTGTATCACATCAGCGATAATGCGAGAGAGGGAAACATTTACTTTGCCGTGTGAGAGTAGGTCAAGTAGAGTGAAGGTCAACAGAATACTGCTTGCGTGTTTTGCAATGGCATCATACGCCCACAAACGAACTCACTACACACTACAAAGGAACATCACTTGAATGTTGTCTGTTGTGGTCAGCACTATTTGTATGATCGTGAAAAGGTACCATATGTTGGTGTATGAAAGACGCCAGGGTGTTTACAGCACTTGTTATGAATAAAAAGTATTGATACGTAATGTGTATGAGTAATCGAAACTATTGACATTTTTCAAATGTTAAAATCATGTATGATGTTCTATTTTCTATATTAAGGATGCTGATCATATCCGATGGTACATTAATACAAGTGACAAGAAACGTATGCGCGTCTCCTGTGGTTGATGGGGTATACGTGATGGCTCAGAATGATTCCGAATATAGATGTCACACTCACACAATTATGCTAAAAAACACACGTCACTTCGGTATCAGTGGGCCCGTGAAGATCCGGGTTAGAATAGGTCTTAAGCAATCCATGCTTGCCGTAGAAGGCGACTGTGCTTCTCGTAAGAGGCAACTAACGGGACCGGGTGTCAGGCTCACTGACTTGGTTAATGCATGTACTCCTATCCCAATTGCGTTTCTGGATTGTCTGGTCCAGACTCGATTATTTACATACCGCCGTCATATAGCTGGAATATTCCTGAACAACAAACAAACAAACAAATGATATCAGTAACATTTTGAAGCGTCTGTAGTGACAATGAAGACGATATTGACTGATCGATGAAACACATCTTATTCGTTCAACGTACCATATCAGTAACGATACTAGTACTTTTCTCAAAACAACAACAAGATCAACAAATGGGAGATAAAAAATGTATCAAATGCATCTAGAACACATTTCGTGTGAGTGTTCCTGAACAAGAACAACTGTACGCTTGATGTAGACATTTTGATCTACTATTTCCTGTCCAGTGTCACTCAACTGGTGATATGTAGTTGACAGCTGTTCCGGGGTCACCAACACTGCTATCACGCACTGGACGGGCGTGTGGTGGACCTCCTGGGACGTGACCTGCGGCAGGGAAGCAGTCTGCCAAAACAGGCATTGCAGAATCCCTTCCTTGTCCTTGGTTGATGGATGGTGGTTCGCTTCTGTTGATGTCGTCTGCTAGAATTTCACAATACCCATGGTACTCAACTGCATGACTGTCTTTGTATCCACGCACAATGTTTACTACAGGGTTGTCGGCCTGGATGCCCCTGCTGTGAGAATATATAGTATAAATACTTACAGCATGTGGACCATACAGGAATGTCACGCGCAAAGTAATGTTTACAAGATGAACCAATTCGTTTTTAATATGTTCGTATTAATCCTGATCAGTTGCCATATCGCACATAATGATTGTCAAACTCCTTTATCAGAAACCAGATTCATTTATCTTATCACCGTAACATTTTACATTTATAAAAAAATTACCAATATTTTTATTGTACAATCGTAGTTTGTAGAAGTCATAGCGCTGAAGTAAACATCCATTTAGAAAATTTGAAAAAAAACAACATGTTATAGATTTTCATTTCAGATATTTACTAAATAACATCTTAAGCAATATCTATGTAAAGTCATTTAAGTTTTTTTTCAGATTTAATTCAGTGCCAGTTGTATGTGTAAATCGTCAATGCCGTAATATACTGACTGTTTTAGTCCTGTGATCTTATCGGTAATATCCCAACCGAGTTGAACACATTTATTGTTACAATAATATCTGTTGTTTATGTTTTGACAATATTTAACAGGGACGCTGTTGTTTTACAATCGGCGGTTTGGGCACTACAAACGCTACCTGGGGACGGGGACAATGGGATATGCCTTGGAACACAGAGCTATCTCATTGCTTCTGTAATGATCTTACCGTTCAATTCCCAAGGATTTCCGAAAGTGATAGCACACTGCCAGTAAGATCATTAATATTAGAAGTGATGCTGCTGTTGGTAGTCCTATTTTCATAGCGACAGTAACTTGCGTTTTCCAATCTGAAAGATATAAATACCCGTGCGTTTCTTTACCAACATGATTTTGATATTTCAATTTAAGTAAATGAAAATCCAGCACAGAACATTGCTATTCTTTTGATCGTTCTCGAGTTTTGGGAATATATGTATGTGACATATTCAAAACCTGGATTCATCTATGAACAGTAAACTGTCCCACAGTTGCCTTCTAAACCCCTGATGCTGCCTGATGTTGACGTGGCAAGACAATTGGGTGTATCGTTGGACAGTGGGGCCGGATGTTGTGCTACCTCAACCGTTAAAGGGACCAAAACTAGGGAACAAAATGCTCCCAACAAACACGTACTCATCCAAATCGTGCGTCGTGCAGTAAAATGCACGTGCAAATTGGGAATGATTACCTTAAAGTCGAGGATATGACATAATGAATATGTATTGAAAGTATTACTTTAGTTCAGAATTTAAGTTTTTTGGGAACTTCATTTGAAGAAAAGTTACTTTTCCCTGATATCATGTTAAAACGAAGTTCGAGAAATATCCCATCAATATATTATAATGATAATCCATAATGGCATATTTGATCCGTTCCACCAGGCAACTCTTCAAGAAATACTTTTGATGACAATGGGTCAATCACTGGATCAGTGTACATCAATCACTTGATGAGTTGCACCCGCAGAATGTTTGATAATACAACTATTGAAAACCGTGACAACAAATTTAGACTTACCTTTATGGGAGCATAGTGAACCAGACCAGCCATCTTTACATCCATAGATGCAATCTCCAGTCTTCTCGTTGCACTCAGAAATATCAGATGTTTTGTTGACATGGGTGTGGTTGGCCCGACAGTTTTTACTGCAATTCTTACTACAAAAGATGCCCTGAAATCCAGGTACACATCCATGGAGACATCCAAAGTCACATGGTTCCTTGCAGCGGTCACATGAATACTCACAGTTCAGGCCGAAATATGGCGGATGACACTCCGTGCATGTTCCTGATCTCTTGTTGCACGATCTACATCTACCTGAACACGTCTTGCAGTCAGTGCCGTAGTATCCATCAATGCATCCAGACACACAGGAGGAGCCCAGCTGACAATATCCTCCATCACAACCACCTGGACAAGCCATACATTCACTGACTGAACTGTCACATGGTATGAGGCACCTACTTCCTTGGTATCCAGGTGCACATCCTTCGGTACAGACGCCAATGCCAATCGTTGACGTGTGGCACATGCCTTTTTTGCACTCCTTGCTGCAAACGGAGCTGCACTTCAGGTCGAAATATCCAAGGTCACACTCTTTGAGGCAATGTCCCGTCTTGTTATCACAGTCTGAGCAGTGCTGCCCTTCTCCGCATGGTGCAGCTGGAAGAGATTTGTTAATAAATAGTGTCCATATGTACCTGTGAAGGTTATGTCAATAGCCGTGATGTAATGTAAACAATACCATAAACTAATAACATTGTTATGCTAACCCGGATATTGTATTTACTGGATTTACCTTGTATGGACATAACAATGCCAGCGATTGCCAACAGCTCCAAAACAACCATTATTTTCTTCTATGTGCAATAAGACACAAACCAAGGCACAGGGGAATAAGGTAGCCTATAAACACTGTGCAACTGGACACACCAACATCAGTGAAGTGACCTAATATCTGTGTTCAGTTTCAAGAAATACGGGTTTTAATTTTGTGCCGACTTTCATATTCCATGTCACCAGGAAAACAACACAGCTTGTTTCGGTGATCATTCGAGTGCAGCAGGAAGCATTTACTCGCAGTATTTAGTAAACATAACTTGAGTGAAAAGCTGTTTTGTTTTGACGTATGTATAGTTTCAGTTGAGACTAAATGAAGTCCCCATGTAGGGCACTGAGGATCGGGTGATCAGGCTCTGAGATGTGGCGTACGTCACTTGCATGGAATGTTTCTCATGTTGTTGACGTTGTGAGATAGCTACACAGTAAATGGAAAAGAACAATGAAGAACAACGATAAAACATTGTACTATCATGACATCATTTCCGGAGATTTGAATGACGTCATATACTGTAAAGCTTGAAATGAATGCTTCTCCAAATTAATACGACTGCTGACCCCCAAAATGCGACAAAATATCAATGCGACTCCCCGCACTCAATCACCAGCACATATCTTTACCTTTATCCAAATTTATCTTGATCCAATCAAACATCAAATAGCACCACCTATTAGCCCACAAGTAAAAACAATAAACAAAAACAACAGACGGTTTATATGGTTATTCTGTTGACTTGAATTAAGGAAGTTCAAAGGCTATAAAATAATTGAGCCAGCAACAGTTCACTGACTGGAATGCGGATAAGGTGCCAACAAACTTGAAGGCAGATGACAAGACAAAGGCTGTATATCTGAGGAGTGTGATGAAGCCTATCAGTGCGTGCTGGGTTGTGATGGCTTTTTACGAAGTGTTGCGTTGGTGGCGTCTGTCTGGACTGCTATGGTGGTCAATGATGCCCAGTTTGACACGAGTGGTGATAACCCCAGCAGTGCTAACTCACGGGATGCCTATTGTGTAATTGCTATTATTTGAATGACATTGTTTGCCACTTGTCGTAAATGCTGCTCAGTAAACCGTGTTTGTGTTTATATCCAAGTTGGTATTTCCGCTTTTCAAAGAGTGCAGTGAGGCACTTATTGTTCACGCTCACGTTCATTCTAAGATTTACTGTTTTGGAAGCTTTTAGATCGGTTCGCAGATATACCCAGTGGCCGAACGATCGCATCAAAACGTAGGATATACATGGCAATTGGTAACAGGGGAAAAGGTACAGATAATCGGCCTGAAGATCGTAAGAATGTGCGGGAAATTACATATTTAAAATGGTTTTGTCCGAATTTTCCGAGGTTGGATTTTATTCAGGCAGTCATTCTTATAAACATCTTGCAGATTTTGTCAACATCCATAAAGAGGTTGTACATTATGTTGACATCTCAAATAAGAAATAAACGACACCCAGGACGACGTCTACTGAACACCAGTCAAAACAGGATGCTAACTGTTGTAACTGACGCCCCACAATCAACCAGGTGGCATTCCTAAGTGACATGTTTTCAATGCTCTCATTTTGCATGTAGTGAAGTCAAACTTCCTGTTTTTTATCGTTGAATAACAAGCTGTGTGTGCCCTTGGTCTTACTGACGGCCATTCATTCATAAGGTTTAATTTGTGTTTGTAAAAAAATCTTGCTATATCTCTAATAAACATGGCTTATTATTTGGCCCATCTCCGTGTGGGGATTTTGGGGTACAATAAGGCCCCAAGACCACTCCTTGCCATAGTAGGCAACTAAATCAATCGTGTGGACATGATTTGATTAATTGCTGTTGTCGTATCGTTGTTTATTTCGTTTTTATTTACAGGCCCCGGTCAAATAGCTGGATCATTGCTGTCAAATAACAAACACACATTTCAGCTTTGCATGATGGTTAAATGTCAGATGATGTACGGATTTAGCTGTCCATTAATACATATGGTTTGATGCAGATTGTGTGTCCTTGCACAAAGAACGACATGACGTTTGGTAGGACACATATTTACATAGTATTATATTATTAATCAAAATCACACATTTTATCAGGATTGTCAATTTCTGCACAGCTCCATGTTTTTCAAGTTTCTGTAAATATATTTTCTAACAGGTATTGTAACAGCCAGACAACTATCAAAGATGTGGCCACAACTAGTTCTGTTGTTTATCAGTGAGTACATTTACAATTATTTGACATATCTTTGTTATCACCTTTCAATGATCGACCAATTGATCAATGATGACTGACACTTGCAATCGCCACTGGCTCATGAACAACTTTGGAAATCTCACCTCTCACGTTTATGTCTCGGCCATTTTTGACGTCAAGTACTTTGTGAACATGTATTGTGACTTGCTGTCACATGGACTAACTTACTGATGCAGCGATGTAAGACACCTTTTTCATTAAATGGTATTATTTGGATCTAGTTGTTGTAACAAAACTGGGAAAACGTGTTGACTGGTTGGTTGGTAGGTTGTTGTATGTCTGTCAGTGTGAACATGAAGTCACGTATACTTCACGAAACTGTGTAATACGTACATCGAGGTATACACTAGTGATATAAACAATTATAAGCATTTATTGAGGGTTTAAAATACTGATGGTGTGTCTTTAAATATTCACTCATTCACTCACTTATTGAGGGTAAAACATTGTATGAACAAGTTCCGACGTTTCACAGTTTGGCCACCACTCTCAGAAAGTCCATACTCCAATGAACTCACACAAAGTGAAGGTAAATTCTTCGTAGTCTGATATATAATATATCACGTATAATCCTATTCCAGCATCACAAGCCCATGGTCAGCAATGTTCCTGGGGAATATATGGCGAGAACTGCGACAAGAACTGCCCTTTGACCTGCAACACTGATCCTGTAAAGAACCTTCGCCACTGTCAAAAGTACACTGGGAAGTGTTCTGAGGGATGCGTGCCAGGCCATCATGGCGATCAGTGTAATATTCTTTGCAGCGGAGGCTGTCTGCACAAAACCTGCAATCAGGGAAATGGACAATGCACAATAGGCTGCAGTGGTACATACAGTGGGGATTATTGCAACATCACTTCAGGTATGGTGGTAGTGGAGTGCTTAAATTTGTGAAGATAATTGACATATTTTGAAATCAGGAAACATATCACATTATTTCACAAAGCCAAAGTTAGAAATACGTGATACACTCGATTATGCAGATTTCATATTTTAAGCTCCAAAAAAGATCCGAATGCATGATTCTAAAATGTCATGGGAGGACTGTGTTGGTAGAGGCAAGTGGAAATATTGACAGTAGCGGAAAACCTCGCCCATGTGAACACTAACAAGGTGACTGTCGTTCATTTACCGATGAAAGTAAGTATGTCACGTGCTTACGCTGTCAATCGAGCGGAGACATACAGAACAACTTTAGGGGAATTCCCCGATTTATAAAATATACATAAATATATGGTAAATTCTTTGTTGTCTGATATATAATATGTCACGTATAATCCTATTCCAGCATCACAAGCCCATGGTGGTCAGCAATGTTCCTGGGGAATATATGGCGAGAACTGCGACAAGAACTGCCCTTTGACTTGTAACTCTGATCCTGTAAGGAACCTTCGCCACTGTCAAAAGTACACTGGGATGTGTTCTGAGGGATGCGTTCCTGGACATCATGGCGATCTGTGTGATATTCTTTGCAGCGGAGGCTGTCTGCACAAAACCTGCAATCAGGGAAATGGACAATGCACAATAGGCTGCAGTGGTACATACAGAGGGGATTATTGCAACATCACTTCAGGTATGGTAGTAGTGGAGTGCTTTATTTTGATAAAATAATTGACATATTTGGAAATACAAGAAACATAACACATTATTTCACAAAGCCAAAGTTAGAAATACGTGATACACTCGATTATGCAGATTTCATATTTTAAGCACCAAACCAGATCCGAATGCGGAGACATACATAACAACTTTAGGAGACATCGATTAAGACTATGAATGGTTCAAACTTTCCAGCCAGACAGATCATGTGTATGTCGGGTTACCCGAATGAAGCGTCCATGCAAGGCTATAACAGAGAATGGTTGACTTACCAAAAGAAATCACTGAGCACCACATTGTCGTGTATTGCTTCTGGAAATACAACCGCGCCGCCTCAAACAGTCATCAGCAGCAGTAGTATGACTCAAACACACAACCAAAGAAATGTATTTACTATGGGGTAAATACGGTAACGAATGTGATTTGAAGAAGGCTGTGCACGTGAAAGCGGTGGCGTCACGTGCTTAAGGTGCAGAGGAGAGGGCAAGAAACACCACTCGAGGCCTTCACGTCACACAGGCGAGCTGTTGTCTTCTTTGTTCGGAATGGATTCACCACAGCAGGAAAATCTTGACTCCATTGAAGAACTACACATTCCTGGTCAACCTAACAAAGCACAGGATTCTGTTGAAGGACTTGCAGACAGATCTACAGCCGGTTGGGCAGTAGTCTCGGAGTTGGAAGGGGATGAGTTGGCTTCAAACTCGGATGAAGAGAGACGTTTCGAGAGAGCAGAAAGTAAGGCACAGCGCAGAAAGCGCCCTACTTCTTTCAATTCCCGTGGTAGAGGTTATAGTCCTTATCCTTCTGCAACTTTCCCCAATCCTAACAGCCACAGCAAAAAAAATGCAGTTTCCGGTATCCGGATACCTGCCGGATACCACCGGACACTTACCCAAAACGCGTCCGGGTATCCGGTGGCAGATACCTTGCCGGATACCAGATCCGTGGTATCCGGCATGGACACCTCACCTGAAAGTATGCCACCTGGAATCCGGGTATCCGGCACCGGATACCTCACCGGATACCTCAATCTGGGTGTCCAAGGATCCGCACCGGATACCAAGAATCCGGCACCGGATACCTCATTCTGAGTTTCCAAAAACATGTCACAATTTGGGGGTGCATTTTGTTCAATTAAGTGTGAAACACCTAAATATATATTGGAAACTAACCATAAAAATTGAACATTGCTGAAGGTATCCGGCAGGTATCCGGCAGGTATCCGGATGCAATTTTTCGAGATGTCTTATTTCTGGTAAATAATGTTAGCCTGGGCATATCAGATAGCTGTAGTAATATTCTGTGTCATTTTAGTTGTAAATATCCCCTTAAAGTTGAGATCTATGGGCATGTACTTTTGGAGAAGACAATTTTTTTCAATTTCATCTATAATTCTTTTTAGATGTTAAGCTGTTTAATGAACAAACATCAGTTCTAATACATGTATGATGATATCCTTAAATTTCATGTTCAGACTTCCAGATTATTCTGAGTGAAAGTATAAACTCATCGACTGTGTGCTCACTTGGGCCTTTGGTCCTAGTGAGATGATAATATGATTATTTGTAAAGGTACAAGTACTTGTTATGAGCATACCAGCTTCATTTAAGTTTGAAACACAATATGCCTCACTCTGAGGGTGACATGTACCAGATTTCATCACACTACAGAGAGCTGTTCCTCAGTTACTGTGAACATTTTTACTGAAAGACATTGAAAGCTAATTTGACCTTCAATATCAGTTGCGACTATTTCAAAAACAATTGTAAAGTGCTTCATTCAGTGTAATATTGACAAACATATGACAATGATATACAACTATGTGTATAAGAGTTATTTAGACTTCTGCAGGAAAAGGCACATTAGAGAACAAGAGTCATCAGAAAGATGACATATCCCCCCGGCAGCTGTCTGTAAAGTAACCACTAGTGCATTTCTGTATGTAATGAGTCAACAGTTGAATGTTCTTTAAGAAGCATACATTGTTTACCCACAAAAGATCCACCATGGTCGCATCCATATGAATGCCAAGTTTCGATCAAATACATTGAATGTTTTTCGAATTCTGCCCCAGAAATGAACCTCATCCCCAATTGAGTCTATGTCCAACTTCATTCCATAAAAAAAATTAAAAAATAAAAATTAGAAAAATCCCAAAATTTGAAAGGCACCACTTCAGCATGTGCATGATAGCTTTGCCAAGTTTCGATCAAATACACTGAATGGTTTTCGAATTCTGCCCCGGAAACGAACCCCATCCCCAATTGAGTCTATGTCCAACTTCATTCCATAAAAATTTAAAAAAATAAAAATTAGAAAAATCCCAAAATATCAAAAGGCACCACTTCAGTATGTGCCTGATAAGAGTTGCCAAGTTTCGATCAAATACACTGAATGGTTTGGGAATCCTGCCCCGGAAAAGGAAATGATTACGGACGGACAGACGGACAGACAGGCTGATCACTATATCCCCCGTATTATATGCCGGGGGATAAAAAGTAAGTGTATGACCTGTTGCCAACTTCTATCCCTGCCCTAAGGAAGAGTTTGGCCATTAACAATTTTTTTGTCTGGCTGTGACATTGACCTTTGACATAGCAGATCAATGTGTTATTCCAAAGATGTCCGAGCAATGCATGGGTTTATACGATAACTGTGGCTATCAAACTGAGGCAAAATATTGGAAAATCCCCATTTACACAGCTGGCTAAAGAAACAAACAACAAACAAATTATCAATTTCTTTTATTTATATGCATATATCACACATTGAACAGTGTTCACATAATGGTTCCTGATGCAGTATGCACTTTCCTCCCATTCTTCAATACTCATAACAGAGCGGGATAACTGTTCGCTTGAAAGCATCAGCAGACCATGCTCACCAGTTCAGAGTTACTTGCCCTCAAACATCCTTTTCCTTCTATATTGCCATGGAAAAACAGGAACCAGGATGAGGGGAGGCCAGATGGGCTCTATCCCTGTTGCATTGTGTTAGTAGAATTGTGAACATTCTATTTGGTGTTTGGGTCCACATTTATAGACAAGTAGTCGCAAACATCATTCCTTTCAAGTGATTACCACATGGCCAAAGACAATAATTTCTTCAACGTCCTTGAAGGGTCCCACTCCGACTTGGCATTGGTTGGTCTTCTCACATTAGCCTGACCACCCTTTGTGAGTGTGTCCCAGTGTCAATTGGCATATAACTTCTCGGTAGGCTCCCATTGAAATAACAGGACTCTCCTCATCGCTGTCTGCCAATCACTTCGGATATCTTGAAGGGTCCTTCCAGACTGTCAACCTGTCATCCGGGTATCTCAAGCTGGACTTCAGTTTCTGCAAAATTATGTATAAAGATTGTAGCAAAAGAAAAGAATTGTTGCAACATGTACTTACAGATAAAAGGCAGCAAATTCACTTAATTTATCATCTTTGAGTTTAGTTATACACCAAACATTTGAGATATATATTGTTCCATGCTGATGAGTTGAAACAATCATTAACTGACATCTCTTAAAAATGTTCCTAGCAACCTATGCTTGCCATACAAGCCAAAGTAATAGATGAGGTAGCAAGTGGGCTCATTGAAAGCTCGTAATCGTACCCAATAACGTGGGATGTTGTCCATAACAGTCATCATCGGTGCGTCTGGATCGAGCTCATAACATTAATCTCTGGTTTGTCTAGTTGAGATTTGAGATTTGATTAATTTATAATCCTTGTCATTTAGCCGAACTATTGCTGGATGTTGTGTTAAATGAGTGAATTGGGTTTAACGCCTCTTTGAACAGTATTCCAGTTATATCACGGCATGTAAGCTTGATGTGGGAAGAAAGCCCGAAGTGATGCAGGTCTTACATGTTTACCACTTTGATGAAACCCACAAGCAAGTGTATGATGCTACCCTCGATTCAAACCCACGACCATCGGTTTCTGTCAAGCCCAAGAGATGCAACTATGCACAGCAAGTTGTAGTGTCTTTGATAATTAGGCCATCCATGCCAACAGGTGATAAAGAACAAGCAAACTGAAGAAATATTTGCAGAATAGCTACATGAACATGATGAACCAAACAGAATAATTTCAAATATTTACCACTCACTGCTACTCTTCTCTTGTTCCTCATTGCTTCCCTTTTTCCATTGATGCTGTGCAGATGACTGACTCATTCATTCATCCAGACATTCTGCAAACATAAGTAGCATTCACATTAGAGAAATGTCCAAACTGTACATGCTGTACATTGAATTCAATTGAAAAGGCCTCAGTTGAGTTTCCAACTTAGAACTGTCCTTATTAAAATATTTCATCCCAAACATTCAGAGATAAAACATAACCCCATATTTAACAACTGTCAAACAATTATTTGACAACAAAGCCAGGGTCATTCAACATACACTTTACATAAGGAATCACTTGTTGCAAAAAAGATCCTCGCCAAGGTCAGAGTCATTCCATGAAATATTGAATGATTAAGTTATGAAGCTTATACAAAACAAGGACATAACAGTGTAATTATAACAATATCCTAAGCGTAAAAAAAATAAAGTCTTTGGTGGCCATTATTGTAAATTATAATCTGTATTAGCATCCCACGAAAGTTTAGAGTTAATAATCGTTCCTAGATCTTGGTACTTTTCTTCATTATCTATAAAAAAGCGGATCTAATTTGGATCATCTTGTTTTGACCACAAATCCATTACGCCCCTTATGCTAACCAACAGTTGACCATTATACTAAAAAAAGGACCCTTGGCGTTTACGGTAAAGTATGTAGAGCAGGAAAATATCTACATCAATCCGTTCCATAAGATCTCTGCACAGAAATCATAAGGCCTCGAAGCCCTGCTACGTACCTGGCAATACCAATCGCCTTTCCAAATACTGTTGATTTCCGCGTTGTGGATGGCTGAGAGGAACTTCGGCCGGCATTTCCGTGGTGGAGGTGAATGAGAACAATGTATCGATACACGAGGTAAGCTTATCGTAATCAAGAATCACAGTGTATATCGATACACGAGGTTTGTTTACATCCATGTTCTAAAATGGCGCCCTGGACCGTAGGGGAATATGGGTAAAATGGCTTGTTCCGGGTTAACACTAAGCTGGGCCCCGTCTCTAATATCACATTATTGTTTGGCGCAAGTTGACGACGCGCGTAGGGAGCCGGGAACCAGGTTAACACGACATAAGCTGGTTCCCGGCTCTCTATGCGCGTCGTCAACTTGCGCCAAGCTATATTAGAGACGAGGCCCAGCTTATACACTGAACACGATCGGTCATTTCGTCAAAACTGGCCAAATATTGAGATTGCAGCTGAGGTCATGCTGGCAGCTGAAGTGACACATTAAGGTAAGGAATATGTGAATATTACAATGACCACGTATTAAAGTAATTTACCACATGTAAGCCTGTCACATGTGACACATTAACTTTTATAGCCAACATGTAAGTAAATGTATAATTATATTTTTATATGACAAGTAGCCTGTCTATCATATGTTAGTATTTGCTTATGTATATAATGTAGAAATATGTTTACTTTAACTGGATAATTTGTATGCTAATGTGACTCACTGTCTTATTTCATATACTCCCTGTACTCTGTGAGAATGATTAATAGCCTCAACATATTTTTCCAGATTTGAAGAATCAAGAACAGCTTTAATAACAGGGAAGTTTTGCATCAGAGATCATCGTGAAGTGGAAGATAAGACATTTTAAGGGTATGAACATTTTCACTTGAACTAGTTGAACAATAACCATGATGACAACTTTATCATGGGGGAATTTGTGGTGGTGGGGTAGCCTAGCGGTTGAAGCGTTCACTCTTCGTGCTGAAGACCCAGGTTTGATTCCTGCCACATAGCTGCGATATTGCTGAGTGTGGCGTTAAACATCAAACAAAGCTAACAGCCGCATACTTACTCACGTGGGGATTCCAGGTTGAAGTTAGTCCCCATCAACATGATCAACCTATGCTAGTTGTGAGAGATAACTTAATGGATCGGGTGATCAGGCTCGCTGACTTGGTTGATCCATGTCATTGTATCCCAATTGTGTGGATCGATGCTCATGATGTCAATCACTGGATAGACTGGTCCAGACTTGATTATTTACAGACCGCGGTCATATAGCTGGAATATGGCTGAGTGCAGAGTTAAACAACAAACACCAACATGATTCTACAACCTGCTCTTGTGGATACCATTTTGAAGATCCTACACATAACTTCTTTTCGGGTCTTAACTATTGCAATATGTTCTACTACATGTGTTTTAAACATATATTTTTTTTATAGTGAACTGGATTTGCAAACAAGCCGATGGCTTATCTAAATGATGCTGAAATACAAAATAAGTATTAATAAAATACTAATTCTATACTATTGCAAACTATCAGTTGAGCAATAATGTAATCATCTGATTATAAGTAGATAATGAAGGAGAAGTCCATATTGATTAAATCTACCAGATTCTGAGATAAATGCACGTATTGATTGATTTATTTCAATGTTTTCCTGTACATAATTTTCAACAATTCCATATAACGCTTTCTTATATCATATCCATGCTGTATAATAATACCTATTATTTCTAATAATAGCATAATTTGGACACACAAATAAGTAATGAATGGTATTTTTATAACAGGTCATTTGACATGAATCAGTTTTATGTGAATTTAAATCACTACAAGCTGATCTGAGTCATGAAAGGATATGCCTTCGATTCTGTGAAAATGGAAATGCTAAAACATCTCCCAATATTAACCATGCTATTACAGAATCTGTTCACTTGTTTTTGTATGTAAAATATTTTTGAACGATTACATCCATCTAATGATTGTTGGTATGTGTGATATGCCAGTAGAGGTATATGTGTACAACCATGTGCATACACATAAAAAAATTATGTATGTTTGGCTAGGTATGAATAGGTTGTTTTGTGCGACTTGTATATTAGCATCATCATAGTTTCAACAGACAGTTTATGTATATCAAATGTTAAATGTCTTTGTAGGGAGAATTGCATATCAAAACTCATTATTTTATTACTTATGAGTAGAACTTTTTAAGTATCTGGCATGATACATTTCCTTGGTCCACAGACACATGTTACCAGTAAACTGACTTGATAAGTAGCATAACAGTAAGTGTGGTTGGAAACTAACTAAGCCGTCACTACTCAATTAAGTAATTAACAGACAATTGCAAGTGATAATACCCACCTGACACTAATTGCCCTGTTAATCCCTAATCCACCATGAGTTGACATTGAGCTCATCTTGCTAATGAGCTGTTGTGAGCGTAACGAGATGATAAACATCAAAGGTGGGGCAGGCTTTGATCAAGTGTTCTGTAGAAGAGATTATGTCACTTGTTTAATGTTTATTTAGGATTAGCTAAATCCCTTGATGCGACCAAGACCATACTTGAGATTATCAGACAGTTTGTCTGGATACAACCTGATGTCTCAACTGTACTTATTGGATTCTGCCTTGTAGCAAACTATGTGTGTGACAAGGAATTTGACCACTCTGTGCAGATGCATAACAATGCATAATGAACTTGGGGTATGATTCAATTATGTCACACAAGTCAAAGATAGGTTCCACTGTATTTAGAAACAGACGATAGATGCAATACTGTGTAACTTTATAACAATCAAATGAGTATTCAAATAGGAATACACATATATTTACAATTACCCTTGAACAGTTCCAAAACCAAATAGAACTACTTAAATTATGATTACAGTTGACCAATATATTTGGCAGTTTTTGCCGTTATTGTTAATCTGAATTAAAGATAGGATAAATGATAAAAATATGATAATGCATATCACACACAAGTGTGTATTATACGCAAATAAATAAGTCTTGTATACATTGATTAATTGGAAAGGGTGCTAATTGGGATTGTTCACTAGCCAATATATGAGCAAATATTCCCATGGACGCTTATTAGAGCAAGGCGCTTATTACGTCAAATACTTTAGTTCTGTTTTTATGTATAAGAACCTATTTTATGCAATTTGCATTGCCTTGTTTACCTTTCCTTATGTTTTGATGTAATGCAAACATTTGAGAAAAATTCAGGTGAGCCTGCCTTATGGCACTACAGGAATTGTTTTCAGAAGATCAATTACAATTTTGTATTTTCTGTACAATTTACTGTTTGCTATGGCTTTTTTACATTGGTTAACATGGTTTGGTTAACAGTTGCTTGATAAATTGTCATTACCTTACTCATTGAGAAACCAAATTTTTACCCTTTGTCAATATATGTGTGTTTCCTATATTTTTAATAACAAGCTTTTAAAGATGTTATAAATTGTTTCAGGCACCTGGATTTCACATTGACACCAGATCAGACAAGTCATACAAAGGACTCTCCGGATGATGAATAATCCTCCCCAGAACAACTAACAGGTTCACCTCAGAAAGTGATGATTCTGAATGAATAATGCCACATCAGTGTGATTCTTAATCAAATCTAAAGGAATTAATACCACAGCAGTGAGACTGTTTATGTGGTGTACACTGACGCTGACTTTACAAATCTGAATGACTTTTGTGGTTTACTGCACAAACATAATTGACTTTAGATATTCTTCTACCTTGAAATTCTTCTGAGATTTGACTAATTTGTTTATTTACATAATGGCATTGAAGCACCTGTTTCTGTTTTTGAATGTTCTTGCAAACACCTCTGGTTACTGAACCAATGAAATGTCATAAAATCAATAAATATGATTTTTTATCTTAACAATTTGTGTGTTTTGCTTCTTTAAAGAAATATCATATTGATCATTCATAACATAGGTGCTAACATATATCAAATATACTAATGCCCTGAATGTTTTCCTACAATTAATACAGCTCACTGAACGAAGTTTTTAGTTTCATGTCAGTAGAAAAGTTACATTGATATTTTTATGTACCAGTACTTTATTAGGTGTTTTCTGTGGATGCCATTAGTCTTATGCACCCATTTGGGTTAATGATATTCTGTTTCGAACTTCAATGAAACTGGTCTGTCAAGATGTAACAAGTATTGATACAGTTCCAAAATAAACTTTTAATCTCACCAGGAACAAAGGCCCAAGTGAGCACACAGCCAATGACTTTCATTTTTTTGTCAGACTGAGTATGGTGTTATGCCACTTTATGAGCAAAATTCAAACAATATTATGATGGGTGACACCAAGCAATGTACCGATGTGGTGAATCGAATGCTTCAACCACTAGGCTAGAACAAACTGGGAATATGAAGATGATATGTAAGGATACCATCATACCAGGACTGAATGCTTTTCATTTAATACGCTGAACATCTAAATTGAAATATATATGAAAAATGTTTTCACCAAAAGTACATGCCCATAGATCTCAACTTCAAGGGGATATTTACAACTAAAATAGCACAGAATATTACTACAGCTATCTGCTATGCCCAGGCTAACATTATTTACTAGGAGAAAGACATCTCGAAAAATTGCATCCGGATACCTGCCGGATACCTGCCGGATACCTGCCGGATACCTTCAGCAATGTTCAATTTTCATGGTTAGTTTCCAATATATTTTTAGGTGTTTCACACTTAATTGAACAAAATGCACCCCCCAAATTGTCACATGTTTTTGGAAACTCAGAATGAGGTATCCGGTGCCGGATCCTTGGACACCCAGATTGAGGTATCCGGTGAGGTATCCGGTGCCGGATACCCGGATTCCAGGTGACATACTTTCCGGTGAGGTGTCCATGCCGGATACCACAGATCTGGTATCCGGCAAGGTATCTGCCACCGGATACCCGGACGCGTTTTGGGTAAGTGTCCGGTGGTATCCGGCAGGTATCCGGATACCGGAAACTGCATTTTTTTTGCTGTGAGCGAATTACCCAAACAGGCCCCTCAGGTTCAGCAGAACCAGCCCTTTCGTTTTCAACCCAGGAAAACACCACTTCCAAACCAACAATGCTACTTTTGCGGAGCCTTTGGGCACTGGAGAGCCACATGTCCCCTTGCAGCCGCCCAGAGGTCATCACAGTCAAGTAATTTCAACCCACCACAAGGACTTCAGCCTACAGAGGCCTGCAAAAAGCAGTGATTATTCAGGTAAATCAAAACCACTTTTGAGATATGACATATATATTTGAGTGGCTAATGCGTTACTATCTTGATTGAGATCGTATTACATATGTTTCAGGGGATCAGAACTCAAGCAGAAGTATTAAAAGAAAAACTAACATGGATTTGCCACAGGTCTCCCGTTCAATATCAGAACAGCCTAGTAGTAGGTCACAGCTTGATGTTTCACCCATAGACAAAGTCAAACCTGAAACCAGAGGTATTAGTACTGGTTTTGTACCTGTACCTAGTTATCTTGACAGAACAGATACGTCAGCGAGTAAGCATAACATTAAGGAAAATCTTAAGAGGCACATCTCATTTTGGAAGGATATAGAAGCTCCAGAATTCATCATTAGAACTATTATGAAAGGTTACATCATCCCCTTTGTGGAGTCGCCTCCCTTGTCTATTAGTAAGAACAACGCTTCTGCTGTAAAACATAGCGACTTTGTCTCTGAGGCTATCCAGGATCTCCTGTTAAACAACTGTATTGTTGAAGTCGTAGACTTACCTCAGGTTGTAAATCCCCTATCAGTTTCTATTAATAGCTCTGGTAAGAAAAGGTTGATTTTAGACCTAAGAGTGGTAAACAAATATGTTTGGAAAGAAAAGATAGTCTTTGAGGATTACAAGATTGCTTTGGATTTCGTTAGACCTTGTGGATACATGTACAAGTTTGATCTTAAGTCTGGGTATCACCACATAGATATTCACCCTAGTCAACACACGTTTTTGGGCTTTTCTTGGTCAGTTAAAGGTGTACAGCGTTTTTATTGTTTCACAGTTTTACCTTTTGGTCTAACCTCGGCCCCTTATATATTTACTAAGTGTTTTAGGCCATTAGTTAGATACTGGAGAAAACATTCTGTAGATGTTGTAGTTTACTTAGATGATGGATTTGGGTTTGCTTCGTCTGAAGCCTTAGGCAAGGAGCGATCTGGTTTTGTTAAATCTTCTTTGTGCAGAGCAGGCTTTGTTTGTAACGATCAGAAGTCAGTTTGGGAACCCACAAGACACCTTGAATGGCTCGGGCTGAATTGGAATCTTGACATAGGTGTGATATCTATTCCTTCTAGGAGATTAGATAATGTGAGAAACACATGCGCAGGAGTTTTGGCAGGTTTACCGCAATTCACAGCACGTAACCTGGCTAGTTTAACAGGACAAATTATCTCTCTTTCACCAGTTTATGGGGATGTCTGCAGACTTTTGACTAGACGCATGTATTCAGTAATACAAAGAGCTTCAAGTTGGGATAGAAAGCAAAGTCTAGTTGACCCCCTGTGTGTATTTGAACTTATATTCTGGAGAGATAATGTTTACACTTTTAATAGCAGAAGATTTTATGAAACTTTTGCTCCTGTTTTGACCGTTTTCTCAGATGCTAGTTCCAAGGGCTGTGCTGCTTATATACAGAATTCTGACCGGATATTTCAGTGTTTATGGGACGAGGATCAAGTGGGCAAGAGTTCAACTTGGCGGGAGTTGAAAGCTGTTGAATTATCTTTGAACGTTTTCAGAGAGGTTCTGTCTAATCAGACTGTTAAGTGGTTCTCAGATAGCAAGGCTTGCTGTCAAATTGTTTCTTTTGGTAGTTTCAATTCATCCTTACAGGAGCTTGCTATGTCCGTGTTCACCGTGGTTAGGATGTATAACATCAGGATAAAGTTTAGCTGGATTCCACGTTCAGAGAACGACAGAGCAGATGCGTTAAGTAAATTTAAAGATGCTGATGACTGGATTGTTACTGATGCTGTCTTCAAGTTGCTAAACCAGAAGTGGGGTCCACATACTGTTGATAGATTTGCTAGTCATTATAATGCTAAGTTGTGTAGATTCAATTCCAGATCTTGGTGCCCTGGCACAGAAGCAGTAGATGCTTTTACACAGTCATGGCAATATGATAACAACTGGGTTGTCCCCCCCCCTGTGCATTTGGTAACAAAGGCTATTAGATATGCTCTTCAAAGTGAAGCTAGCATAACTTTAGTAGTGCCTAGGTGGCAATCAGCTGTGTTCTGGACTTCACTTTTTGATGACGGAAAGTTCAAACATTATATCGCTGATAGTTTGCAATTAAATGGAAGTATTGCATTTTCAGGCGGCAGCAAGAAATCCTTGTTTGACAAATTCGATGGCTACGCATTAGCAGTTAGAATTATTCCATGAGATCAATGTTGTTGTTTCAGACATGTTCTCCTCCGGTATCTGGAAGCTGAAGAACAATTTAGTTCATACAGACCTTATTGATCTAGCAGGACATATGCCAGATTTAGTTCTCAAGTCTAAGGCCCCAGCGACAGTCTATAAGTATGAAAGATCTTATAATAGTTGGAAAAAATGGAGTTCAAAATTTAAGGAGATTACATGTTTGCCTGCTCATCCATTTCATGTTGCTTTGTATCTTACATCACTTGTTCAGGGAGGTAAGAAAGCTCCATCTGTCATGGAAGCTATTTACGGTATTAGTTGGGCGCACAAGCTTGCATGTCTGCCAGATCCTTGTAAACATGATTTGATTGTGAACATCAGAGAAGCGGCATTAAGAACGTGTAGTACTCCAGTCAAGAAAAAAGAACCTGTTACTTGTGACACGTTAAAGAAATTGGTTAGTATATCTGGGAAAACTCCCTCTCTACTTGATTTAAGGTTTTTAACAATGTCACTTTTATCTTTTGCTGGGTTTTTCAGATTTTCTGAAGTAGTGAATATCAGACGGTCAAACATTAAATTCAAGGATGGCTTCATGAGTATTTTTGTTGAGAACAGTAAAACTGACGTTTATAGGGATGGGCGTCATGTTTTGATCGCTGCTACAGGCTCAGATCTATGTCCAGTAAATATGCTAAACAGGTACCTGATTGCTGGAAATGTTGCTGAAACTTCCAATGAATATATTTTTCGTCAACTTTCCTTCTGTAAATCTGTACAAAAGTATGTACTTAAAGGTCAGAAACCTTTATCATATACCAGAGCGAGGGAAATCTTTATTGAGAAATTCAAACTAATTGGTGAAGATGTAAAAAAAGTGGGTCTTCACAGTTTTCGGTCAGGAGGGGCGACTGCTGCAGCTAACGCCGGAGTAACAGACAGACTGTTCAAGAGACACGGACGCTGGGCGTCAGATAAGGCCAAAGACGGTTATATCAAAGACAATGTTTCTGAACTGTTGAGTGTGTCATCAATGTTGGGATTGTAAATAAGTCGAAATAAATCTGCTGCATGGACCCGTTCTTTTAATTCGAGCAGCGGTAGGCATTACCCATGAGTGGAGTATGTTGTCATAGTAAATGTTTTATGTTCGGTTGAACATAGTGAATTAGAACATAAATGTATTTACTATGGGGTAAATACGGTAACGAATGTGATTGGAAGAAGGCTGTGCACGTGAAAGCGGTGGCGTCACGTGCTTAAGGTGCAGAGGAGAGGGCAAGAAACACCACTCGAGGCCTTCGCGTCACACAGGCGAGCTGTTGTCTTCTTTGTTTGTTAAAAATATACACATAAAGGTAATCAGATTTTTAGTGTAATGCTTGTCTGTGTTGGACGGCCTGTTATTGCAGTGTTGCCGAATGGCAGGTAAAACCGTATGGGAAAAATTGCCGCAGGGCATTGAGTGCTGTTTAGCACGGAGAAGGGTGTTGCTTTCTTTCAGTGAGTGATCCCACAGAGAGGTGATTCAGGAGTCCGGACATGGATTTGTATACACAAGAAGACCCACCGTCCAGATAAGTTATCTTTATATTTTCAAAAAGTTAATTTCGCAGTAATTTATAAAGTGTTCAAGCGCGATATTACAAGGATATTGCAGTATTTCGTAACGGTTTTATGTGCCAAAAATATTAAAATGTACGTTTTTGTTACAGAAAGAATACCTTAGAGAATATGGAGTGTCGGTGTTTGGAATGGAATATAACACGACAGTCGCGTGTCTACATGTATGATTTTGTAAATAAACCCGCTCGCCTGTTAACAGCGGTAGGCATTACCCATGAGTGGAGTATGTTGTCATAGTAAATGTTTTATGTTCGGTTGAACATAGTGAATTAGAACATAACTATCAATCCATTTTCAGCATCAGCCGGGTCTGGATTTCTTTCCAACGCAAACTTAACTGGGTGCAACTTTTATTTCAAGCGAATGATCTTGTCGTAGCCGCCATTTTCCGCCGTTTGTAAAACCAAGGGATGTCACTCCAAATGGAATGCTTGGGACGAATGATGTTAGGGCATCCTAGAATTTGCTCACGTGCGGCACTGGCTTCATCAGCTGATGAACGTCAACAAATACAATTTTAATCCTTAATTTATTGCTGGTGCATTCGTAAAACACTCCAAGGATGTGCTTGAACATATTGCAATCCTAAAAAAGTGTCAAACTTGTGAGAGCTACATATCATCTGGGTTTTCTTCCCACATTAAGCTGACATTCCGTGATATAACTGGAATACTGTTCAAAGCAGCGTTTAGCCAAACTCAATCTCCATCTGACACTGCCATGGTGATAGTAAATTGATCAAGTATCTTTGCAGTTATGTGTTTGAATGTTGGGGTTAACAAATAGTGTTAGCTACAGACTGATGTATTTTAAGATTCTTGTGAACTATCCATTTCATGTTTATTGTATTATGACATAGTAATGTTTTATTTCAACCTGCTCATCAAATAGCTCATGGCTTCGATTATGTTTTAAACTCTTTCTATTTAGATAATCACTCACGAGTATAATGCGTTATGTTTCATGAATGAATGCATTTGACACTTAATTCTATAAAATGGACTACAATCAACAAAATATGCATAGACACCGAAAAATATATTCTGTGAGGAGAATAAATTGTTTGACTTTTTTCCAGAGACAATGTCTGGAAGTAAACAGACAAACATATTCCAAGACTTAATTGGGTTTGCTTTTGCTTGTGTTAATCATTAGACGTGTCAGCACATACAATGTCATGGCAAGAGGCATCTCCATCAGAGGCGTCTGCCGCAGAGAAACCTACGGATCTGGTTACGATTATTGTCCCTATCATCATCATCCTCATCATCTGCCCAGTCACAGTCGCAGTGGTGGCATTCATACTGTAAGTCTTCAGCTGAACGAATAACGCATCTATCAATATAGGAACAAATAACGTTATGTATATTCACGAGAAACACTTTAACCTTAGTTTCACGCTCGAGATTTCATTCCAATCTGTTGGTATTATACGACATATTTTTTTCATTAATGAATGGAATATTCCGTGTTCCTAGCTTTATCTTTTAATAATACAACAACTACGAGGAATTATATTCATTATTAAGTTACTTGTCATAGTTCAAATTGAATTTCAATCTCTCTAATAATTGTGATTTCTTGCAGAAGAAAACGGAAAAAGAGAAGAAAAAACGGCCCTGGCAGGTAATATCAAGACCAATGATTATGCAAAGATATCACGTCACGATGGCTAATATGTCTCATAAAATAATACCACTAAAGAGCATGCATTTCTTTACTTTCATATCTCCATAATTTTTAGTTTGTAATATAACATACAACTTATATCGTTCATGGTATGCACCATTGGAATATGAAGCTTGGATAAGCGACCAGTATTCCCTGAAATTATGTTTTACTTCACTGATTGTATGTTTAACACAAGAGTCATCCATCCATTGTAGTTGTGAACTTTGTTGTTGTTTACAGGTTCCCGGAAGCCAGTAAGTATATTAAATTAACTTGACTATTGCTTAACTGTACACCGGGTGTATATTTTCGCATATAATAGTTGCGTCCCTCCCGACAGTAATTGGTTAATGGCATCAGCGTCAGCGCAAATTAAAATCGTAACCTTTTTATTTTGTTGATGTCATAAGACACTCAGTTGATCTGATCCTTTAACAGTGGGTATATATACTGGGACGAGATGCACCTTGTGTATTAGGGTTAGTTGGTAGCATCAAGCCAAACTTGCATACCATAGACTGATGCTATCAAAACATATGCTGAGCTATATGCAAACACGTTTTAGCAGATGTAGTTGTATTACACACCGGTATCATTTGATCTTTTCCAAAGTTATGAACTGTATTCGTTGGCATTACTTTCCTACGCATTACTTTATTTCACGTGGATAAATATAATGATAGTGCTACTTTTACGTGTGCACTGATACACTGTTTCTGTTTGGTGAATACAAGGAACACACTACTTTTATTGGTACTCTGATTCTTGTCGTGTCACATTGGTCAAGGGGCGGTCGGGTAGCCTAGTGGTTAAAGCATTCGCTCGTCACGCCGAAGACCCGGGTTCGATTTCCGACATGGGTGCAATGTGTGAAACCCATTTCTGGTGTCCCCCGCCGTGATATTGCTGGAATATTGCTAAAAGCGGTGTAAAACCATACTCACTCACTCACTCACATTGGTCAATGTAAGTGATAGTGGCACTTGTACGTGTTTACTGTAAATTAAAGTGATAGCTCTGGTTTATTTATGGCCACTGATGCCTTTCGAGGTGAGAAAAATTGGGATTGAAGGTCGCATTTTAGATTGTTGCACTTATATAGCGACGTACATTCACGTGCGCTCTTACGTTGGTTGGTTGGTTGGTTAATGCCGCGCTGAGCAATATTCCATCTTTATGACGGCGGTCTGTAAATAATCGAGTCTGGACCAGACAATCCAGTGATTAATATCATTAGCATCGATCTACGCAATAGGGGTCGATGACATGGATCAACGTAGTCAGCGAGCCTGACCACCCGATCCCGTTAGTCGCCTTTTACGACAAGCATAGTCACCTTTTACAGCAAGCATGGGTTGCTGAAGATCTATTCTACCCCGGAATCTTTCAACCAGTCTGCAAGTCAGGATTCAGTAGGCTGTTATAGTGCTGGCCCACTAAGATACAACAGTGCAATTTTAACATGAATATCACATTCAGGTGGAGTATACTGCTCCGAGACGACCGTCCTTGTTTTGTGCCCTTAGTGTCTAGTGCCAGGCAGAGTAACGCAAGTACCAACTTTTAACACAGTTTGGTTATGACTAGGACAGGGATCGTACCACCAACCTTCTGTTGGACCACCGCCACTTTTACCATGTAAGAATGAAACACCAAAATGAACGATTCAACATCAAATTGAACTTAATGACTACAGTGGCTTTGGGGATACCTCTGGTGTATAAGCTTGTGTAATGTCAATGCATTTTATAAAACCTGGGTATATAGTTGTTGTAATAATGTGTTCATATTTTTTACCGGATAACATCAGGTATTCAAATTCAGGTATAGTGTGTATAGCCATTTGTTCAGTAAAGGAATATTTATTTATCTGATCTGGACATATTCTATGCTTTAGTTCCCCTAATGGAAAGGAGTGCAACAGACTTTGGCAGTGAGTATAAACCCCCATCTGTAGGTATCATACGTGTCACCTTGATATTAATCACTTGCTTGATACAGGGAGCATAATCTACATATAATTATATAAAGAAGGTTATACATAGAACATGTCTTGATGTCTGCCAGATTGCTGAATGCCATTACCCCGTAGACTCTGTGTCACTATTTCATACACAAACAATTATTGAACCAAGTAGACCACAACTGTACCATAGAGAGACATAATACTATCGACAGACATGGTTCACGGAGTTTAATCGGTCTCCTTGAAAGTGTCAAAATCAAGAATGACAACACTCTTGTTTTCTTCTCATACTTGGTATTACTATCTATATTTAATTATCCCCTGTTGGTTGGACATTCTGCATCAACACCTTCATGTGTTTATGGAAACTATACATTTATGGATATGCCAGCTTATGGTTCTTATTTCTGTGACCAGGATTGGGACACAGTCTGGATGAACAACGCCTTCAACCAGGTACACACATCCTGTTTTATCACTGTAGAAGAATTATAACAATTGTATTTAACAACGTACATATATTCAAATCAAATGTGAAACATACTGTAATGACAATATAAATAATATATATATTATAATCTCACTAATTTAAATATATATTCTTTACATTTCATTTTCTTTACACCATCATGTTTCTTCCTACACAGATCAAATTGACCGAGAGATAAACAATACACGAACATTGTTTGTGGAAACTGAAAACTTTAAGAAAGTGAGAGAAATGTTGGAGGCGTTCCATCATGTGACAATCAGTGGTGCTCCGGGTGAAGGTAAAACATCCATGGCCCTGATGCTGGGAGCTGAATACAGGAAGCAGGGGTATGAGGTGGTGCTGGTTGATGATCTCTCACAAGTAAACTTCTCTGACTGGCAAGGCCATGATGTATGTGTGATAGTTGATGACATATTTCAGAAGACTGGATCACAAATGGATGTGCCTCGTTTTAAACACCTTCTGTATGACCTCCATCTGTACCTAGCACAGTGCAAGGACAGGGCTGAGAGGCGATATGAGAGTATGCAGCAGGAGTCGGGAGAGGAAGAAAGAAGAGACAATCAGTCAGACATGTACCTCATATTCACCACAGAAACCTCCGCCCTAGAACATGCAATGTTAAAACTTGAAGGTCATCCAATTTGTTGTTTGAGTAACTCTACAGTAGCATCATTGTCTTACACGCCAGAGGAGAAGAAAGAAATATGGATGAAACATAAACACCATTACAAATGCAAAGCAAACGTCGATGAGATCGAACTTGGTGCATGTGATAAACAAACTGTTGGATTTCCTCTTGTATGCAAATTGTTCTCCGGTTATGCTGCCTTTCAAGAACAACATGAAACGTTTTGGGAACATCCTGTATTCTATCTTAAACGGGAACTTCATACGGTGATTAATCGAAGGGATAACCACTCAGCTGCCCTAATCCTAGTGCTCCTGTGTGACGGGCAGCTGAACCTCAGTCAGCTGGAGACTGAATCTGACCACCCAGACCTGGATGTCCACATCAAGGCAGCTCTGTACTTTGTGAAGACATCAACCAGACAAGATGTAGCTAAGGCTGTCAGAAGTTTATGTGGTTCGCTTTTGACAGAAGGAAACTTAATATCATTTTCCCATTCAATGATTTGTGATGTCTGTGTTTCTGAATTGTTTGGTATTGATGCAGAATTCATCTGTAAACGTTGCAATATTAAGTTCCTCTTCGAGCATGTACAGGATCAGCAAGCAGACATTGCTCCTGTTAAAACACACCAGCTCATCAATCCTTTCTCAGGGGCCTACAGTGAAACCATTGTAAACAGAATGGCTAATTCTATTGCCAGTGGTTCTTTAAGTGAATACATCATGCATCCAATATGTAGAAGAAAAGAAATAGCTGGAAGAATATCTCAAATGATTAAAGAACCCTCTTCTCTGACTCATGATGCCATGCACAACATCTTCCATTATGCATGCTTCACTGGGAACAAGAATATCCTGAAGCAACTTGTTCCTCACTGTGACATCAATAGACGTGGGTTGAATGGCTGGACGCCAGTTATGTACGCAGTTGTCTCTGGGCAGAAGGAAAGTTTGAAAATCCTGGTGGAACACAACGCTGATATAGAACTATGTGACAGCAACAACAACAGGTTATTACATTTGGCAGTTGAGTATGGAACAACTGCAAGTGTAGAATATCTACTTAAAGAATTGAAATTTGACATCCACACTCGAGGAATGCATGGCTGGACACCACTTGTGTGTGCAGTGTTTCCTGGGAAGAAGGATGTTTTGGATGTTCTTTTAAAACACAAAACTGACAAAAGATTAAGAGATACAAACATCAGGAATGCACTTCATCTAGCATGTGAGTGTGGACATAATTCCATTGTGGAACGACTTCTGCAATTGACGGACGTGAATTCCCCTGGTAAACTTGGTCAGACACCTATAATGTGTTCAGTATCATCTGGAAAGAAGAACACGTTCGACCTTCTTTTGTCAAGAAAGGCCGACATCAACCTGACTGATGATGACAACAACAGCATCCTTCATGTGGCTTGCCAGTCGGACGATACATCTATTTTAGAGTATCTACTTACACGACTTGACATCAATAGGCCGGGAAAACATAGCTGGACTCCGGTGATGAAGGCAGCTGTGGATGGAAGGAAGGATGTATTTGACCTGCTTGTGAAAGAGAAAGCGAATCTTGAACGGACTGATGACAGTGGTAACAATCTCCTCCATCTTGCATGTCACGGCGGAAATGTCTCCAATGTGAAATACCTACTCCCACAGTTTAACATCAACAGTCGTGGAGGCAATGGCTGGACGCCAGTGATGTATGCCGCTGTCAATGGAGACAGCGATTTGTTCCGCCTGCTTGTGTCAAGGGGGGCTGATCTCTCCCTGGAAGATGACTACAACAACAATGTATTTCATTTAGGATGTATCGGAGGAAACAGAACCATAGTGAAAAATCTACTGCCAAAAGCTGATAAGAACAGTCGGGGAAACCTTGGGAGAACAGGAATCATGAAGTCTGCTTGGGCAGGCAATGCTGATGTTTTCAAACTTCTTTTGTCAAAGAAAGTTGATCTCACAACAACTGATGATAACAATGATACCATACTTCACCTTGCCAGTCAGGGAGGAAACTGCTCCATTGTTGAATATTTGATAGAGAAACAGTTTGACATAAATTGTCGTGGAAAAAACGATTTGACAACAGTCATGTCTGCAGCCTGGTCTGGAAAGAAAGATGCATTTGAACTACTTTCTTCAAAACAAGATTCCATGTCCGTATACAATGTATATCGTGACACAATACTTCACTTGGCATGTGAAGGCGGAAATATATCCATTGTACAATCACTTCTGTTGAGAATAGATGTTAACATTCGGGGAAAGAATGGCCGGACTCCAGTCATGGCTGCAGCTGTGGCAGGGAAGAAGGATGTGTTTGACTTTCTGATTTCAAAGAAAGCTGATCTCACTCTGACTGATGACAACAAAAACAACATTCTTCATCTTGCATGCCGAGGTGGAAATGCGTTCATCATAGAGCATCTCATACCACTGTTTGACATGAACAGTCCTGGAGAAGAAGGATTGACAGCATTAATGATGGGAGCTCTCAGTGGGAAGAAGGAGGCCTATGATCTGATTGCAAGAAATGGGGGTAATCAATCATTAATTGCCTCTGAGAATGACAATGTTCTTCATGCAGCCTGTCAAGGTGGTAATCTAGCCATTGTCAAGGAGGTGATTGGGATCTCTGACATCAACACCAGCGGAAGGAATGGCGAGACTCCTCTGATGCGAGCAGTCTGTGGAGGCCACATTGCTGTGTACAGATACTTGATGTCCCGTGGTGCTGACCGTACTCTGGTGGACAAAGACGGACACACTCTACTTCATCTTGCATGTCATCACGGACAGCTTGCAATGTTGAAACATATCATAGCTGATTTTGATGTCAACTCAAAGGACACTATGGGCCTCACACCTGTCATGACGGCTGTACTGCACAGAAAAGCTGCAGTTGTCAAACACCTGACAAATAGAGGCACGGATTTGACTTTAGTTGACAACACGGGAGACGATGCCCTTACTCTCGCCCTGAAACTCGGAAACAGACAAATCATATAACAACTGGACAGAAAACAAGTCAAGCAAGTGGCACCGTGGAATGGGCTAATGAAGTCCTTGGTCAGGGGGGAAGTAGTTTTCCTGAAGACCTACACTCGAGGGAGTCCTGACCTGGTTCAGACAGACCAGGATGGAGACAGTTTACTACATCTGGCCTGTCGAGGAGGCAACAGACAGTGTGTAGAGTATCTACTCCCATCCTTTGACATCAATGTCCGAGGTCGCTATGGCTGGACGCCGGTGATGATGGCGGCTGTGAGTGGACATGATGACGTCTTTCAGCTACTGGTGTATCACTATGCAGATCTCACTCTGGTCTCTGACACTGGAGAAACTATTCTCAGCCTTGCCCAGCGGGGAGAGTGCAGTGTTGCAATCAAATATCTAAAACGAAATGCCTCACCATCCCATTCACTGAGAGAGGGAGAGTGGGGAGGATACAGTGAAGGAACCCCAGTTTAATCGGACGCACATTTCTCAGCAGGTGATCATTCAGCATGTAGGTATATTATATCGGTGCAACTGTCCACTCATTGTTATAACATTCCTCATTGCATTTTTTTTGGCTGTTAATGGGTTAACGACCAATTAATTCAACAGCAATCAATTCCCTACGTTTTAAGACTGTTCATTTAGAACTGTTGTGATTATGATATACAATGTTGTGTGAAATGAAACATGCACTATAATGTTGTAGTCTTTTGTTGCAATGGTCGAAAAGTGGTGGTGATAAATTGATCATAAGTACCTTGTATATAACCATATTGTATGTACAATTATATGTGTCTGTGAAATTTATTTTAAACAATGTGGTAATTATGTTTCTGTTGACATTCCGTGGAAGTCCATATCATTGTGTGTTGACAAAAAATAGTTGGAAGGATGTTAGCAACACCAGGTATTGATTTTGAACCCCTCATCTGTGATGTCTTCTGGTGCATACCCAAATTCACAAATCGCAAAAACATTCCCCAGACAGTTAATTTCATTTGGGTCAAATACTGACTTTCTGCGATTTCTTTACTTACACATATAAGCATTTGATAATAAAGATATTTATATATCCACATGACGTTTCTTTTGCATTTCAGTGTTTTCAAACCGAATTGCCGGGAAATCCAATCCATTGGGATTTGGACAGTTGGGAGGATACAGTGAGGGTACCCCAGTTTAATCGGATGCACATTTGTTCACATGAGATCATTACGCATGTAGGTTCACGCATGCATTTGATATTATAGCGGTGCAACTGTCCACCCATTGTCATAACTTTCCTCGTTGAATGTGTTTTGGCTGTTAATGGGTTAGGACTGTTCATATAGAACTGTTGTGATTATGATATACAATGTTGTGTGAAATGAAACATGCACTATAGTGTTGTAGTCTTGTGTTGCAATAGGTGAAAAGTGGTGGTGATACATGGGTCATAATTACTTTGTATATAACCATATTGTACGTAATATTATATGTGTCAGTGTAATTTATTCTTAAACATTGTTGTAATTATGTTACATTGTTTCTAATGAGATTCCATGGAAGTCAATAGCATTGTGTTTTGACAAAAATAGTTGTAAGGAATGTAATACCATCTAATGTTAGCAGTGATTTGAAAGTACTATTTAGATGCTTTTGGAGTCAAGTGTAATCTCGAACAGCTCAACTTATCCAGCACTGTCTAGAAATGCTGGGAGATATATAGACTATTCAGGGGGTGCAAGAGTATGCCTCTCTCATCTCACATTACATCATGTGTGAAGATCATTGTGTTTCCCCTGGATGCCCATCCTAGGCATATTTTGAGAGCTAGACAACTGTTGCTGCAAGGTGAATGTTATTATTTCTGAGTGTCTTGTTATTACCTCTGTTATTGTATCGTATACTGCCACTGCATTTTGTAATGCCATTGTAATAACTGTTGCATGATAGGGAACTTAGCTGATGAAATAATACAATTGGTTACCTTTTTTTGTTGTTTGTTGGTTTCATACTTAATTTTGTTATGTATACAATTATTGGTTAACTTATTGGTTCAATTTGGAAGTCGACACATAAGAATAAGAAAAAAACAGATAGTTAATATTTGACCGATTACTTTGATTGATATCTTTTTATTAAAGTTTAACATTATTATGCAGTGGTACATGTGTTAACATGCGCTACCTTTCTGCTTGAAAAGAAATATCTGGAGAGCTGTTTTAGAGGTCACATATAGTTTTAATTCAACTTCTTAAACATTAATGTTCGTTTTGACTAGTTCGATTACTTTTTGTCAATGGCATCATCATTTAAAACGAAACAATCTGACATCTGCCTGATGACTAACTAACACGAAGCACAATAAAAAAGAGTGATGTTTCGAGCCTAGCTAACATTTACATTTCCTTTTTGAACACTATGCACTCACAAACGCCGAAACAGCCACTCATTTACCTTGAGTTGATCATGTCAGCAACCACCGATTAACCTAGAGTGGATCATGTCATCAACATTTGATTTACCGGGGGTTTATCATGTCAACAACCATGGATTTACCTGGAGTTGATCATGTAAACAACCACCGATTTACCTGGAGTTAATCATGTCATTATCCACTGATTTACCTGGAGTGCATCATGTCATTATCCACTGATTTACCTTGAGGTGATCACGTCATCAACCACTGATTTACCTGGAGTTGATCATGCCATCAACTACTGATTTACCTTGAGTTGATCATGTCATCGACCAATGATTTACCTGGAGTTGATCATATCATCAACCATTGATTTACCGGGAGTTGATCATGTCAACAACCACCGATTTACCTGGAGTTAATCATGTCATTATCCACTGATTTACCTGCAGTGCATCATGTCATCAACCACTGATTTACCTGGAGTTGATCATGCCATCAACTACTGATTTACCTGGAGTTCATCATGCCATCAACTACTGATTTACCTTGAGTTGATCATGTCATCAACTACTGATTTACCTGGAGTGCATCATGCCATCAACTACTGATTTACCTGGAGTTGATCATGTCATCAACCACTGATTCACCTGGAGTTGATCATGCCATCAACTACTGATTTACCTGGAGTTGATCATGCCATCAACTACTGATTTACCTGGAGTTCATCATGCCATCATCATTTGATTTATCGGGAGTTGATCATGTCAATAACCACTGATTTACCTGGAGTTGATCATGTCATCAACCATTGATTTACCGGGAGTTGATCATGTCAACAACAACTGATTTACCTGGAGTTGATCATGTCAACAAACACTGATTTACCTGGAGTTAATCATGTCATTTTCCACTGATTTACCTGCAGTGCATCATGTCATCAACCACTGATTTACCTGGAGTTGACCATGTCATCGACCACTGATTTACCTTGAGGTGATCATGTCATCATCCACTGATTTACCTGGAGTTCATCATGCTATCAACTACTGATTTACCCTGAGTTGATCATGTCATCGACCAATGATTTACCTGGACTTGATCATGTCATCAACCATTGATATACCGGGAGTTGATCATGTCAACAACAACTGATTTACCTGGAGTTGATCATGTCAACAACCACTGATTTACCTGGATTGCATCATGTCATCAACCACTGATTTACCTGGAGTTGATCACGTCATCAACCACTGATTTACCTGGAGTTGATCATGCCATCAACTACTGATTTACCTGGAGTTCATCATGCCATCGACTACTGATTTACCTTGAGTTGATCATGTCATCAACTCCTCATTTACCTGGAGTGCATCATGTCATCAACTACTGATTTACCTGGAGTTGATCATGTCATCAACCACGGATTTACCTGGAGTTGATCATGCCATCAACTACTGATTTACCTGGAGTTGATCATGTCAACAACCACTGATTTACCTTGAGTTAATCATGTCATTATCCACTGATTTAGCTGGAGTGCACCATGTCATCAACCACTGATTTACCTGAAGTTGACCATGTCATTGACCACTGATTTACCTTGAGGTGATCATGTCATCATTCACTGATTAACCTGGAGTTGATCATGTCATCAACCACTGATTTACCTGGAGTTAATCATGCCATCAACTACTGATTTACCTGGAGTTCATCATGCCATCGACAACTGATTTACCCTGAGTTGATCATGTCATCGACCAATGATTTACCTAGAGTTGATCATGTCATCAACCATTGATATACCGGGAGTTGATCATGTCAACAACAACTGATTTACCTGGAGTTGATCATGTCAACAACCACTGATTTACCTGGAGTGCATCATGTCATCAACCACTGATTTACCTGGAGTTGATCACGTCATCAACCACTGATTTACCTGGAGTTGATCATGTCATCAACCACTGGTTTACCTGGAGTTGATCATGCCATCATCCACTGATTGACCTGGAGTGCATCATGCCATCAACTACTGATTTACCTGGAGTTCATCATGCCATCGACTACTGATTTACCTTGAGTTGATCATGTCATCAACTCCTGATTTAACTGGAGTGCATCATGTCATCAACCACGGATTTACCTGGAGTTGATCATGTCATCAACCACGTATTTACCTGGAGTTGATCATGCCATCAACTACTGATTTACCTGGAGTTGATCATGTCAACAACCACTGATTTACCTGGAGTTCATCATGTAAACAACCACCGATTTACCTGGAGTTGATCATGTCATCAACCATTGATTTACCGGGAGCTGATCACGTCAACAACAACTGATTTACCTGGAGTTGATCATGTCAACAACCACCGATTTACCTGGAGTTGATCATGCCATCAACTACTGATTTACCTGGAGTTGATCATGTCAACAACCACTGATTTACCTGGAGTTCATCATGTAAACAACCACCGATTTACCTGGAGTTGATCATGTCATCAACCATTGATTTACCGGGAGCTGATCACGTCAACAACAACTGATTTACCTGGAGTGCATTATGTCATCAACCACTGATTTACCTGGAGTGCATCATGTCATTATCCACTGATTTACCTGGAGTGCATCATGTCATCAACCACTGATTTACCTGGAGTGCATCATGTCATCAACATTTGATTTACCTGGAGTTGATCATGTCAACAACCATTGATTTACCTGGAGTTGATCATGTAAACAACCACCGACTTACCTGGAGTTAATCATGTCATTATCCACTGATTTACCTGGAGTGCATCATGTCATCAACCACTGATTTACCTGGAGTGCATCATGTCATCAACCACTGATTTACCTGGAGTGCATCATGTCATTATCCACTGATTTACCTTGAGGTGATCATGCCATCAACTACTGATTTACCTGGAGTTGATCATGCCATCAACTACTGATTTACCTTGAGTTGATCATGTCATCGACCAATGATTTACCTGGAGTTGATCATGTCAACAACCACCGATTTACCTGGAGTTAATCATGTCATTATCCACTGATTTACCTGCAGTGCATCATGTCATCAACCACTGATTTACCTGGAGTTGATCACGTCATCAACCACTGATTTACCTGGAGTTGATCATGCCATCAACTACTGATTTACCTGGAGTTCATCATGCCATCAACTACTGATTTACCTTGAGTTGATCATGTCATCAACCACTGATTTACCTGGAGTTAATCATGTCATTATCCACTGATTTAACTGCAGTGCATCATGTCACCAACCACTGATTTACCTGGAGTTGATCACGTCATCAACCACTGATTTACCTGGAGTTGATCATGCCATCAACTACTGATTTACCTGGAGTTCATCATGCCATCAACTACTGATTTACCTTGAGTTGATCATGTCATCAACTACTTATTTACCTGGAGTGCATCATGTCATCAACCACTGATTTACCTTGAGTTGATCATGTCATCAACCACTGATATACCTGGAGTGCATTATGTCA